>NC_142928.1:162272205-162484705 GCF_046866305.1 Octopus bimaculoides
GGCAGAGTTTCTACAGCTGGATGCCCTTCCTAATGCCAACCACTCAGAGAGTGTAGTGGGTGCTTTTACGTGTCACCCGCACGAAAACGGCCACGCTCGAAATGTTGTCTTTTATGTGCCACCCACACAAGAGCCAGTCCAGGAGCACTGGCAACGACCTCGCTCGAAAACCCTACAAAGGCCAGTCAGGCGGTACTGGCAACAGTCACGCTCAAGATGGTACATCTTATGTGCCACCTGCACAAGAGCCAGTCCAGGGGCACTGGCAACGATCTCACTTGGCTTGCCGGGTCTTCTCACGCACAGCACATTTCCAAAGGTCTCGGTCAGTAGTCATCGCCTCGATGAGGCCCAATGTTCGGAGGTCTTGCCTCACCACCTCAGCCCAGGTCTTCCTGGGCCTACCTCTTCCACGGGTTCCCTCAACTGTTAGGGTGTAGCACTTTTTCACGCAGCTATCCTCATTCATTCTCACCACATGTCCATACCAGCGCAATCGTCTCTCTTGCACACCACAACTGATGCTTCTTATGTTCAGCTTTTCTCTCAAGATAGTTACACTCTGATGGGTATGCACATTGACATTACACATCCAGCGGAGCATACTGGCTTCATTCCTTGCGAGCTTACGCATGTCCTCAGCAGTCACAGCCCATGTTTCACTGCCATGTAGCATGGCTGTTCGTACACATGCGTCATACAGTCTGCCTTTTACTCTGAGTGAGAGTCCCTTTGTCGCCAGCAGAGGTAAGAGCTCTCTAAACTTTGCCCAGGCTATTCTTATTCTAGCAGCTACACTTTCAGCGCACCCACCCCCACTACTAACTTGGTCACCCAGATAGCGGAAGCTATCGACTACCTCTAGTTTTTCTCCCTGGAATGAGATAGAAGTTGTTTCCTGTTTGTTTAGTGTTTATTGCACCTGAACATCTGCCACATACAAAAACTAACTTCGTAGTTAATCTGCCTTTGATATTGTTGCACTTCTTCTGTGTCCATAGCTTGCACCGGGTACATCTTATAGAGTTACCACCTACTCCTTTTCTGCATACTGAGCAGAGCCATCTACCGGAAGGGGTTTGTGTTTTATCTACCTTCCTACTTATTAAGATTTTGGTTTTTGCTAGGTTGACTCTAAGGCCCTTCGATTCTAGTCCTTGCTTCCACACCTGAAACTTCTCCTCTAGTTCTGATAGTGACTCCGCAATTAGTGCAAGGTCATCAGCATAGAGGAGCTCCCAGGGGCAACCTGTCTTGAATTCCTCTGTGATCGCCTGGAGGACTATGATAAATAGGAGGGGGCTGAGGACTCCTACCTCTAGCTAGAATTCATTACTGTACTCATTTCCAACCCTCACCTTACTGGCAGCATCTCTGTACATGGCTCGCACAGCTCTCACTAACTATTCTTCTATCCCAAGTTTCCTCATTGACCACCAGATAAGGGATCGGGGGACCCTGTCAAAGGCTTTCTCCATGTCAACGAAGGCCAGGTACAGAGGTTTATCCTTGGCTAGGTATTTCTCCTGCAGCTGTCTCACTAGAAATATGGCATCAGTGGTGCTTTTACCGGGCACGAACCCAAACTGCATCTCATCTAAATTGATTTGCTCCCAAATAGTTGGGCTATGACCCTCTCTGTAACTTTCATAACCTGATCTAACAGCTTGATGCCTCTGTAATTATTTGTATCTAAAGCGTCACCTTTACCTTTGTAGCAGTTGACTATGGTGCTGCTACACCAGTCATTGGGTATGACTCCTTCGTGTATCACCTGGTTCGTAATACGGGTGACTAGGCTGTAGCCAACACTGCCAGATATTTTGAGCATCTCTGCAGTGATTCCTGATGGGCCGATACACACATACATGTATATATATATATATATACACATATATATACATATATGTATGTATATATACATATATGTATGTATATTTACATATATGTAAATTTTTTTTTTTTCTCCGTGTTTTTCTCCTTGTCTCCGTATTCTTTCTGTTGAAGAGCGTAGCTCGAAACGTCAAAGACTTTCCGTATTCCCGAGTGTCATACTAATACATCCTTTTGTTATTTACACCACCTGTCCTCGTCTGTTGTTGTTTTTTCGTATATTCTCCCATATATATATATATATGTGTGTGTGTGTGTGTGTGTATATGTACAACATGGACAACATGCAGGAGCCATACATGGAGGCTATGGCTTTGGTTCCCGCAATGAGGAGGGAACCAGACTGCTAGTGTTCTGCGATGCAATGATCTTATGGTTTGCAATACCAACTTCAGGAAACCTGCCTGTCACCTACCGTTCTGGCAGACACACTAGCCAAATTGACTACATCCTTGCCAGATAAAGGGAAAGAGGGCTGCTTATAAATGCCAAAACCTTCCCAGGCGAAGAATGTACCCCTTACCATAGATTAGTAGTTAGCGACTTTGGGATCAGGGCTAAATGGATGCCCAGAAGACGACCAGCTTGGAGGATAAGGGTCTGGAAGCTTAAAGATCTTGCAAATGGATAGAGATTTAGAGACATATTACTTGAAGCCTTTGACGAAATAGAAAGGGATATAGCATCACATGATGTGGAAGACAACTGGAGGTTTCTACGGGACAACCTGCTGAGAGCCACTGACCAGATCTGTGGATGGTGCAAAGTCCCCTCTCGACCCAAGGTAACATGGTGGTGGAATAATGTGGTTGCCAGGGCTATTAGACAAAAGAAACAGGCTTGGAAGAACGGAGGTAGCAGGGAATTGTATCAGACTGCCAGAAGGGAAGCTAGGAGACAGGTTTATTTAGCCAGAGGGGAAGTAGATAAGAAAAAATTTGCCAATGTTCTGTGCCATGAGGACCAAAGTATTTTGTGCTGCAAGACAGTGTATAAGAGAGAATCATGATGTTGTAGGAGAGAAATGTGTCCGCATGGATGATGGTTCACTTGCACTAAACGAGGCTGCAAAGAGAGAGGTTTGGAGGCACCACTATGAAAGGTTGCTCAATAAAGAGAATGAATGGGAGAAGAGAGTCTGCTGAATGTCAACCCAACAGAGGAACCAGCTATCCGAATTGACAGTACCTTGGTAGATAAAACAATTAAGAGTATGAAGCAGTGCTTGGAAGGAAGTTGTGTAGTGTGTGATCGTTGCATCAACCATGACAGAGAAAGTTGAGCTGAGAATCTGCATCAAATTTTGACAAGAGCTTGGTGATACCTGCTCAGAGGCTTACACAAAGTTTTCAAAAAGTTTTCATCATTCTCGACACAGTCAAAGACAAATTGAGAGTATGTCGTCAACTTAATGTGACAGTCCCATAAAAGGGAAGAATACTACTGTTATTTAGCCCTAGGAAACACCGTTTCCTCTTGGACTTGACACATTTCCTGTGTCCAGACTGATAATGAGCAATGACTCTGAAACTAGTATCTGGATGCTGGCTTTGCTAGGTGGAGGTGCTTATCTCCACTTTGAAAACATAAGGACATAGGAAATGTGTCAAGTCCAACAGGAAATAACAGTAGCACTCTTCCCTTTTATGGAACTGTCACATTAAGTTGACAACATAGTATCACTTTATCATGCTGTTACTGCATAAATCTCTCTGAGAGATTTAGAAATATATCATTTCTACAATCAAACATATCTTGTGCCACTGAAACCCAAGTGGTCAGCTGAAAGCAGTTTTGGCACAAACTTGGCAGACATGCATCTCATACCCAAATCTTCAGTAATAATGGACTGAACTGAACCGTAACAAACCTGCGCATACTCTGATAACTCTCGGATGGTGATTTGATGATTTCTCCTCACAGCTGCATGCACATCAGCAATGATTTTTTCAGTTCTGCTGGTTGCCGGTCTTCTGGAACATTTATCAATGTCGACATTTTTTCAGCCATCTTGGAAACATCTTAACCACTCGTACACTTGTGTGTGGCTCATACACTCCTCTTCATACACTTTCTGCAACTTTGCGTAGGCCTCTGAGCAGGTATTGCCATGACAAC
Source organism: Octopus bimaculoides (assembly GCF_046866305.1). Taxonomy (NCBI): domain Eukaryota; kingdom Metazoa; phylum Mollusca; class Cephalopoda; order Octopoda; family Octopodidae; genus Octopus; species Octopus bimaculoides. The sequence goes on from NC_142928.1 coordinate 162,276,217, forward strand.
TTTCTTTGTCTTAGTTAATGCAACAATCACACACTACGCACCTTCCTTTCAAACACTGTTGTAAACAGCAGAAGTGAGCTAGATCATTAAAACTTAGAGTGCTTGCACAGCAGAGTTCAAGGTTAATCTTTGCCAAGTAGCTTTACTCTGCATGCTTTAGCTTTGTTACTATAACAACAGTCCGGATACTTATTGATCAGACCTCATTCATACATACATGTATATATAAAACACATTATGTATATTATATATATATGTGTGTATATGTATATATATATATATATATATATATATATATATATATATATATATATATATATATATATACATATATATATATATATATATTTGTGTGTTATGCATTGAGTCTCATGATATATTACTCACTGTGCACAGTATAACCATATTCTAGAAAATCTCTGTCTGTGTATGTATGTACATATAACAAATAAAGGAATGAAGATATTGGTATCACATTATCTGGTTACAGTCATTTCAATAACAGGGTGGAGGTAGATAAACCTTTCAACATGCTGGAACAAAAATATACTATGGTTATGCTATTTCATTTAATATTAAATGAAATCCATCCTTTCAGAGACACCTTCAGTGATGCAATATATTTGCACATGGATAGGCATGCTTCTAAATGCAATCAGTGTATAGGGCTTATAATATTGTAGTGAGAAATAACCATATTGACATACCTAGGGAATTGAACAGAGTAAAGGGATTGAACTGCCAGAAAGTCATGTACACTATTAGATAAAATTAATTGTGATACCAAAGCCAGTAGATTAAGTGAGATAAATAATAGATAGTGTAATAGGTTGTCTGAGCAAAGAGGAAGGTATTCAAATTTGGATAGCAGTAAACACAATGATATTCAGAGAGGCCCTAATTAGCAATAAGGGTGGGCCAAGAATAAAATCAAAGAAACAATAATGATGAGGAAAAGAAAAAAGGAGAGAATGAAGGAAAGAAAAGAAATATAAAATGTACAATTAATGGAGCTGATGAAATATCAAGTTAAATCATAGTCAAAATGTAATAATACATTAATATAAAAATATAGTGAAATGAAATAATAATAGGATTTCAAGTGCTTCCATGTAACCTAAATTGTTTCTATCCTCAGCCCCTGCATAACAAAGTACTGTTCATATAATTGACTACTAAATAGAATAATCAATATTTCTGATGTTAAGGTTCAAAATATATATTTTGCTAGTAATATATTACAAAATTTGCACATTTTGTTGCAGGAATGGATAGGACTATTGTGTCTCAGTTTGGACTTTAACATTCGAGAACCAATGTAGTATGCTTTACTGAGTGACTGGATGAAACATTTGAATACCATTTTTTTTTTTCAGAGGCATTGGTGGCTCAAAAGACAATTGCATCAATCCCTACAGTTACACATATTAAGAGGTTTACTAAATAACAATCAACGGTACTATTATTGTTAGATCAAGATGTATTATTAACAGAGAAGCTATAAATAAATTTCTTGGATAATTTGACTTGTGTACCAAACTTTTAATATTACTTAATTTCATATGAATCGCCTAGATTCCACTAATCCTTTTTTTATTTATTATATATATTTATGAGTATGTGTGTATATATGTGTGTGTGTGTATACATACACACAGATAGATATAAATTTATAAATTTGTAATATACCATTCTTATGAATATATATATATATATATATATATATATATATATATATATATATATAGGTATTATAATTCCACATGTTTTCTATGCTGGCAAACAATGTGTCAGTGTCACTTTTGGCATGGCTTATATGACTGGATGCCCTTCTTAACACCAGCCACTCTACAGTGCATACTGGGCGTTTGTTTTGTTTTCTTTGTTTTTTGTTCTACTGGCACTAGTGAGGTTGCTAAGAAATTTGCAAGGCCTCTCCCTTCCTACATATCCAGAGTCCTGTCCATTTTCTTGCTTACTCGAACCTTAGTCTTTGCTAAGTTAACATTTAGCCACTTCAATTCCAGATTTTACTTTCCCACCTGGAATTTCTTTTCTAGTTCTGTTACAGAATTTGCTATGAGAGCAGGATCATCAGCATATAGTAGTTCCCAAGGGCAGCCAGTGTCTAATTCCTCTGTTATGGCCTGGAAGATGAACAGGAAAGGACTGAGAATGAAACTCTGATGAATGCCAACTTGTACTCTAAATTCATCACTGTACTCATGATTAACTCTCACCTTGCTGACAGAATCTCTGTAAAGTACAATGGTTTATTCTTAGCCAGATACTTCTCCTGTAGATGTCTGACTATAAAGATCACATCAGTAGTACTTCTCCCTTCCACCAATTAAATTGCATTTCATCTAATCTGGTTTTGTTCTTAATTAATTGGGCTATACCTCTTTCCATAACTTTCATGACCTGGTCCAGCAATTTGATTCCTTTGTAATTACTTCTATCTAAGGCATCTCTCTTATCCTTGTAGCAGCTGACTATAATGCTGTTACATAAGTCATTGGGGATGATACATTCCTGAATAACTTGATTAACTATATGGGTGACTAGACTGTATCCTACTCTGCCAGATGTTTTAAGCATCAGAACAGTAAATCCTGATGGACCAGGTCCTTAACCTGTCTTCATATCCTTAACTGCCTTAGCTATCATACTGCTGTCAACGCAAATAGCCAGTCCCTCTGTTGGGTTCCCTTTCTCCCATTCATTCTTCACATTTAATAGCCTTTCATAGTTGCACTTCTACATCTCTTTCTTTTTGGAGTCACTGAATGCAAGCATACTATTATCCATCCATTCACACTTCTCTCCCTCAACATCTCAATTGTCTCTGTAAGAACTTCCACTTGTCCTCTTCATTAAACATCACAACCTCTTCCTCTTTCTCATCAAATGCTTTAATCAGAACGTCTCTAAATCTCTGGCTGTTTGATGGATCTTTTAGCTCCCATTACTTCCTTTTCCAAACTGGTTTGCATCTCTGTGTCCATCTAGCCCTAAATCTGAAGTCACTAACCACTAACTTGTGATGAGTTGTACATTGGAAAGGACTGCATTTATAAGCATCTGTCTATTCCTGTTTCTGATGGGAATGTGCTCAATCTGGCTTGAGTGCCCACCAGACTGACAAGTGATTAGATGGCTGGCTGGCTGGTTGACTGGACTCCTGAAGTTAATGTTGCAGACCAGCAAGTCATTTGCAACACAGAACTCCAAGAGCCTTGTTCCCTTCTCTTTTCTTGTGCCAAAGTCAAAACCGCCATACACATCATAAAATCTATTGGCATGTTACTCAACATAACTGTTGAAGTTTCTGTAGAAAAGACTCATCGAAACAGTCCTGTCCATCTGCTAGTCCTATATATGGAGCACATTTAGAGATAAATATCACTGTTACATTATACTAGACTATTCTTAACTATATATATATATATATATATATATATATAGATATATATATATATGTTCTTTTATATATATATATATATATATATATATATATATATATATATATATATATATATATATATATATACATGGCATAATTATATGTATATGTGTATACAAAGAGGTGCTGAAAAGTTCCTGGCTTTGAGTAAAAGAAAATACAGGAAGATTAATGATTTTAGTTCACATATTCTCTTCTCAGATACACACACTGCAGTGGTCCTTCAGTTTTGCTAAGTCCTGTAAAAGAACTCAGAAGATTGGGCCTCCTGCCAGGCCTTTCATGATCCCCTTAAAACCAGAAACTTTTCATGACCCCTACAAATATATATTTACATGACATAATTATCTATATATATGTATAAATTTTTATTTTTTAATGAATGATACTTTAAAATGATGGTGATATGCATGTACATGTGTGTGTGTGTGTGTAATAGTTTAATTGCTTCAGATATAACTTTCCTCTTTCTGTGTATGCAAAGCTCATCAAAAGCAGTGCTACTCAGAAACAAGTGTAATATTATAGAATCTACCAGATTGTATGAGGTTTAAATGAGAGCACTCTCCATTAAGTTAGTAAGTTACTAGAAAACCACACTATTCATTGACAGTTTCTATTACCTATGCTATGAATGATGACTACTTTTGAAAAGAACTATGCTGAAACTGGTTTTTCATAGATGCATCAACTTAAAACTGCATTCCATAAATTTGATATCACATTGTACATGAAAAATATTAAAATTTTTATTATAAATACTTCAAATGATTCAATCTGCAGAGAATTAAATAAGAGAAGCTGTTTTATATAACTTATATAATTTATATTTTATTCAAGCAATAAAAAAAGCATCTTTATTCAATTCTTGAAGAATCTCCAAGTATTGTAATATGACATGAGTGGTGCCCTCAAAAATAGCAGCAATTCCCACAGATATTAATAGTTATTCATATTCAGGATGTATGTCAAAGAATACTATAGAAGTTTACAATGTTTACTCTCCACATTTTAGTTATAATATGAATAATTTTTTTCTCACTCTGTAAACTTCTTCAGTTTTATTAACATATTTTTACAGAAAGAAATGAAAGAAAAAACATTAAAAGTATAAAAGTTCAAATTATCAAGGAAAAAAAAACCTATAACTACCTCATCAAGGAAATATAGGGAAAAAAATGGTGGGGGAATTAAGTAGCAGATAGTGGGAAGGGAGTAACGGCTTGTACACTCCAAAACAAATGGCACGTTTAGATATGCCTTACAGATACTGCAAAATGGCCAGCGACATTTGCTGCAACAGCTACCCCACCTCACATGGCTCATTTCTCTGACGGGCCATAGTTATCCTGGTTTTGTGGAGGAAATCAGCAGTGTGGAATCTGAGAGCACGTGAGGTCTTGGTGGCAACCAGCATAAACTGATAGCAGCCAGTCAGGCTCCTGTATTTATTTATCTTTCTCTCCTCTGCATTACAGGTGGTGATACCCTGGTTTGTGGTTGATGCAGCAAGGTTGGGGCCAGAGAACATGTTGCAGCACATTGCATTCCAAATTATTGATCTACTTCCCACATATGAAAAGAAGGTCATTCTGTCGGGGCACTTGACATCCCTGCAGTCAAGACCTACTGGCTCCAGTTGTGATAGGATGCCAGCTGCATCAAGGCCCCTTCTAATTATGTCATTCAGAGTTGGGTGTCAGGGGAACCAGCCTATACTTTGACTGAAGGATAATGGATGCAGGCCGAATTCATCTACTATCACTCCACAGTAGTACTTGTCTGGCACACACATGCAGAGACCAAGGCACTTGGCCACTTCAGTACAAGTACACTCATCATCAAGAATAGTACTGGTTGATGAGGAAGGCACCAAATTAAGCCACATGCCACTGTTCGGCTGTGAAGTAGAATGGAGGCAGGCAAGGTGGTGCTGATCGAAGACTGTCTCAATCCACTCAATGGCAGATTTGCATTTGATGTCCCAGTTGCATTGGACATCTGTATTCTGGGGGATAGCAAGGCCTTCAACAGTCCAATTGGCTAGGGCTGACTCCAGTTCCTGGACCACATCAAGTTCAGCTATCCTGTGGAGTACCTTGCTGAAGAGGGTATGGCTGTAGAAGATTGAAGAAAGATAGGCTGGCAGAGTCAGGTCCAATGTGGAACAGAAACCAAGGTCTTCAAATTTAGCTGGTAGTTTAGCCTGTTGCCAGTTGGTGCTGTCAAAACTGACATTGTAGATCAGTTCAGCACAATATAACAGAGACAGTCTGTGAGAGGGTGGCATGGCACACTGTATTGCAAGAAAAGGAGCTTAGATAGGGCAATTCCTGAAGAGAAAGAGCACATGTCAATGAGGTGCAATCTCTGTCAACCCATGCAAGTTTGCAAGCTTGGTCTCCAGGCACTCTGCTATGGCTTTTGGGAGGATTGTGGGGCCAAGAATGCTGATGGCATCCCTTAGTGCCAGCTGAGCAGCTACCGAGACACGTTGGGTACCAAGTACTGTATCCTGGAATTCTGCTTCACCATAGCTCACGTTTATCATCAGCTTTAGAGCTGAGGTGACCTGCTAAAGGACCCCAACTTCAGACTCAGCTGAGCCACCCATGGCTACATTATCTTAGGTACCAGACATTGAAGGGTCAGTAGACCATTTGGACATCATTGACAGCCATTGCAAAATGGAGGGAACCTAGTGAGTGTAATGAGGGAGCATGTCTTAGACATGTCTCAAAGATGTGGTCTTGCCTAATGTTGTTGAAGGCGTTTCTTTTATATCCAGCTACAGCAGGAGACTGGGTGACAAAGGAGGTGTATGTAGTGTCTGGCCACATGGGCAACTGACTCACATCCACACTTGACTCCCACCCCTAGCAAGACAGGGTTTAGTGCCTTGCTCTGATGATCCCTGACTGATCTACATGCTATCCTGGCTGCAAGCCATCAAAAGACATTGCCCACCACTATCTTATGGATGCCTCCATCCTTCTTCAGCACAACCCTTTCAATATTTTGTTCTTTAAAGAAGTTGGAGTTTTGGCCCTCTTTGTTAGTTTTTCAACTGAACACGATGATAAAAAAATATGTTAGTGGAACATTAAAGCATATAATTTCAGTACAGATAGAAAAGAAAATAAAGTAAAAGCTTATAAACTTCTCCAACATAAGATAATTCTGTTTACCTTTGATGTTTATGCATATATTTCCCTATATGTCTGAATATGTGTACATGTGCTTGTGTATGTGTGTTAGTGTGCCTGTGTATTTTATTTGAACCAGAGACTGATTTTTGTAGGATAAATCTTGAAGACATAAGAATTCAAGGGGGAAAATCTTCAAGTCTTTTTGTTATAATCATCAATGTAATACACACATGTCTGTGTGTGTGTGTGTAGCCTTAGGGTTAACCTAGCAAAAACCAAAGTCTTAGTAAGTAGGAAGGCTGTCAAATGACAAACCCCTTCTGGTAGATGACCCTGCTCAATCTGTAGAAAAGGCATAGGTAGAAACTCCATACGATGTACCCAATGTAAGCTATGGACACATGAAAGGTGCAGCAATATCAAAGGAAGGTTAACTGGGAAGATAGTTTTTGTGTGTGGCAGTGAACACTGAAGTTGTACAGAAAACAGATTGCATCACATGCCAGGAGGAGAAACTAGAAGTAGTTAATAGCTTCCGCTACCTAGGCGACCAAATCTGTAATGGGGTTGTTGCTCTGAGAGTGTAGCAGCTAGAATAAGAACGGCCTGGGAAAACTTCAGTGAGCTCCTACCTCTGCTGGCAACTAAGGGTCTCTCGCTCAGGATGAAAAGTACACTGTATGATGCATGTGTGAGAACTGCCATACTATATGGCAGTGAAACATGGGCCATGACTGCTGAGGATATGCGTAGGCTTGAAAGAAATGAAGCTAGTATGATCCACTGGATATGTAATGTCAGTGTGCATACACGACAGAGTGTAAGCTCCCTGAGCGAAAAGTTGCGCATCAGAAGCATCAAATGTGGTGTGCAAGAGAGGCAACTGCACTGGTATGGTCATGTGTTACATATGGATGAGAACAGCTGTGTGAGGAAGTACCACTCCTTAACTGTGGAAGGAACCTGTGGAAGAGTTATACCCAGGAAGACATGGGATGAGGTGGTGAAGCATGACGTTCGAACATTGGGCCTCACAGAGGCAATGACAGGAGACCAAGACATTTGGAGATATGCTGTAATTCAGAAGACCCAGCAACTAAAGTGAGATCGCAGCCATGCATGTCCAGCCCAGTTAAGAGTACCCCTGATGCGTCAGGTGATATGATATGCTTGAGAAGACTTGTTGAGTCAAGTAAAACTAAAATCATAGCTGTGACCAGTACCCCTTGACTGGCTCCCATATCGGTGGAGGATATTGACTCCTTACTTTTTTTTTAAATGCACCATAAATGTTCAGTAATATTGAGATCTGGGGATAGCCAGATAAGATGTTCAACTTGACTAGAATGTTCCACATGCCATTCAATAACAACTTTAGCTGTGTGAATTGGTGCATTATCATCCTGAAAGATTGTGTTTCTCTCCAGAAACAGTTCTGCAATCATAGGATAAAACTGAGATAAAATACTTAAATAGTCTTGACTATTAATTCTGCCATGAAGGGAAACCTTTGGGCTGGTAGATGTCCAAGATATAGCCCCCCCCCCCCCCCCGATCATCACAGATGTTTAACAGTTGGAAGAAGGCAGTCTGAGTCAAATGCGTCTTTTGGCTGTCTCCACTCGTATACTTGGCTGGTGGTTGGAAATAAGGTAAAGGATGACTCATTCGAGAAAATAACATTTTTCCATTGCTCTAGGGACCAAATCTGTAGGTTTTTACTCCACTCAAAATGCTTTGCAACGTTTGTTTTTATAAGTAGTGGTTTTCTGATTGCAGCCCTCTCATGAAATCCAGCTCTGTACAGCTCCCGGTGAACAATTTTTGTGGAAGCTGGGTTCTCGAGGTGGTCATTAAGCTCTGCAGTAATTTTGGGAGCTGTACTTTTGTGATCTTTTCTAGCAATTCATGTAAGAGTCCGACGGTTCCTATTTGAAAGTTTTGGTTTTCTTTCATCAAGGTTTTGCCCTCTTTCTCAAAGGCTGTCATTACCTTCAAGACACTACTTCTTGATACACCAAACATTTTGGCTGTTTTCGTTATACTAGCGCCTGCCATACGAGCACCAACAATTTGACCTCTTTGAAACCCGATAGATCTGTCATTTTAATGAATTTTAATTACATTTTTCTGATGATAGCTGGAAAAAAAACAGCAATTTTAGCAAAACATATTAAGCAACACTAATAATAAATCAAAAAACATAAAAATAAACATGCTTTTGACAGTTTTATAGATATTTCAAAATTATAATGCTAGGTGTTTCCATTATTTTGTCCAACCCCTGTATATAGGTGCAGGCGTGGCTGTGTGGTAAGCATCTTGCTTCCCAACCACATGTTCCTGGGTTCAGTCCCACTGCGTGGCACCTTGGGCAAGTGTCTTATTGCTGTAGTCTCAGGCCAACCAAAGCTGTGTGAGTAGATTTGGTTGACAGAAACTGAAAGAAGCCTGTCGTATATATAAATATGTATATATTTGTGTGTTGGTGTTTGCCCCTTGGCATCGCTTGACAACCAATGCTGGCATGTTTATGTCCCTGTAACTTAGTGGTTTGGCAAAAGAAACCAATAGAATAAGTACTAGGCTTTTAAAAAATAAGTCCTGGGGCCGATCATGGCTGCAGTCAAATGACTGAAACAAGTAAAAGAATATATATATATATATAATTTATTTATTCATAATAGAATAAAAAGATAAAATCACGTTAATGATTTTTGTCAGGTAGTCAGCATGAAATTAAAATTTATAGGTAATTTATATATTAAATTGATAATTATATATGTATACTAGCAGTCCTGTCATCTGTTGGAGGATGGTAGGGATTCGCTCCCCTGCTGGGAATATATATGTACAGGGTTCAGGCTGCACCTATAACCAGCTGGTAGAAGATTTACCTGGGGTTAAACTAGTAGTAACATTGAACAGCCATATTGATGTGGTAATTAACTTTATTTAACACTAGCAGAAATACCCAGCGTTGCCCGGGTTAAAGAGAATAATGAAATCTAAAAACGCCGTCTAGACTACGCATCATCTTTATATATAGAGATGTATATACACACACGCACCCAAACACACGTATATATATGTATATCAATATAAATATATGAAAGTCAATGAAGCTTCGTAAAAGAAGGTGATCATGTACATACTTTCTTGCTGTTGTGATTATAACACCTCGTTGTAAACTATGTTCCTTGTTTTCTCTTGTGGAGCATATACAAATAGGTTTTTTTTTGCTGCCCACTCTTGAGCAGCCAACATACAGTTGTCCATGTGAGAAGCAGGGCTCTTCCAAGAGAAGACCAGCTACAGACAGTGTTTGATCCTGAGATTTGTTTTATGGACATGGCAAAAGTCACACGAAGGGGGAATTGTAGTCTTCTGAATGTAAAAGGAATGTCTGCTCCTGATGGAGTAAGAGGAATTCTTGGAATAAAGACGTCATCCCCTTTTGCACAGCCAGAAAGAATGGTAGCCTCAATAACGTGTGACATCATTTTCTAAATAATGCTCATCTGTTATGTTCGGGTTAAAATTTCATCAACATCAAAATTATATGAATTTTCATGGGAGTTATGGCCGTTATGCAAAGAATATAATTTCCAAATTTCATAAAGATCCATTCAGTACTTTTGACATAGTTTTGGATAAGAAAACAAATGACTAATGTGTGTGTTTGTGTGCATGTGTATGTGTGTGTGATGGGTGTATATATGTATAGATATCTGTATGCATGTATATATGTATATATGTGTACATATTACATGTACATCTATATATATATATATATTTATATATACATCTACACATATGTATACATATACATCTCTCTCTCTCTCTCTCTTTCTCTCTCTGAAAGTATCTGTCATTACAGTATCGAAATGGTGTACATATACATGTATATGTATACATATACATCTCTCTCTCTCTCTTTCTGTCTCTCTCTTTCTCTCTTTCTCTGTCTGAAAGTATCTGTCACTACAGTATCGAAATGTGATTGTTTCAGTTAGTGGAATAGTTTCATTTTTAAAGTGAAAGTATTTGACATGAATGTTTTTGTTTCACTTTTGACACTTAATACTTAAATAGTGGAGGAGATATTATGTTGCCGTGTGCTCGAACTCTGCAAGAAGTTAATAATTTTTTTTGACTAAAACACAACTGGAATCCTAAGTAAGGCATGTGTAAAATTTGAATGAAATTGGTTGCGTAGTTCTCGAGTTTTAGGGATTCACACAGATAGACAGACAGACACACATTCTCATTTTTATATATATAGATAATTATATTAAGGGAGCAAGGCAAAATACCTATCTTGTATACGCTTACAATTAATGCCGAGGCACTAAAAAACTACCGAAAATCTCAAAAAAAAGATACAGGTTGTAGTCGAGCTAGTGAAAAAATTCTGAAAAAGACTTCGCGTTAATTGTGAATTGGGTCCAATTTCTATATTAAAGCCATAAAAAGGCTTTTTTCCTTCATCAACACATTACACGAGAAATATACATACAAATAATTATACATACCAAGCTTTTTTTAAAGCTTAGTGCTTATTCTATCAGTTTATTTTGCTGAACTGCTAAGTTGCAGGGATGTAAACACATCAGCACCAGTAGTCAAATGCTGGTGGGGGGACCAAATAAAACACAAAGACATACAGACATAGATATATACAATGCGCTTCTTTCAGTTTCCATGTACCAAATCCACTCAAAAGGCTTTGGTCAGCCCAAGATTATAGTAGAAGTTAATTGCCCAAGGTGCCACACTGTGGGACTGAATGCTGAACGATGTGATTGGAAAGCAAGCTTCTTGCCACACAGCCATACATGTATTGTAAGATGTGATGTACTTTTCCATTTTTCAAGATGGTAAGAATCCATCTCATCTAAGAAGTCTACCTCAATCTATACAACATATAGATTGAGTTATAAGTTGAAATAATGGAAAATTTAACATTTTGATGGTCCACTGACAATCTTGATTTGAAGTCTGCAAGTCAATTCTTTCTATTTCAGTAAAATCTAATTTTCCAAACATTTTTGTTGCATATTGAGTTATAAATGATTATAGGTCTAAATGTGAACTTATAATCTATGCATAAAAATTTCAATTTCCTTATTAATTTTCTATTGATATACAGTATACTTTATTATTTTTTGGATTAGATGCAATACTTATATCTGATAAAACTTAACTTCTGTAACATTTTTTTTATTCTCTAATACAAAAAAAAAGAAGAAAATTACCAGCTTAAGCTTACATTTTGTAGATGTGGTTATCAGTGCATCATCCTGCAGATATTGTCTTTTTGTTTTGTATCAATTCTTTTGTAGGTATACATTTCTTAACACTTTTAGAGCCATGTAGTGTTTTTCTTCCACATGCTTATTTTATGCGTTTTAAATATTATGGTGTCAACTGATCACATGGAAAATACTGCTGTCTCTTATATTGCATGTGCTGTCTCACATATTGCATATCAGAGCTAGTAAAAAAAAAAAAAAGAAAGAAAAGCCCGAGTTGTGGTGGAGTACCACACCAACTGGAAATTGATATCATTGTCTAGTGTTGAGATCAATTACTCTGAAATGAAAGTGAAAGGATGAATGTTAAAAAATTACCCCATTGATTGTTTGATTCACTAAGATTCAAGTCAGTTCCTTTTTTGTTAGTGTTTTGTGATATTTTATTAGGTGCGCAATTACAGTGGGAATTGATATTCACTAACATAGTTTTTCTTGTTCACAGGAGTATGAGGTGTGTTGTATTATCATCATTGACAACTTGTCATTTTATTAGTATTTATAATACTCAACATTCCTTTTTGTGGCTCTGCCAGGAAAGTCATTTTTTTTTTGTTGGCATTGTCTATAGCTTGTTTGTAATGTCACACTTCATATAAATGTAGAAGCTCATTGATATTTCAGAGTAGTGATCTTCAGAGTTTACCTGATATGACTGACATTTTCTGTTGCTGGATCTCCTCCAAAGAATAATGGTTTCCAACATCTCTTTTTCATATTGCTTCTTTGTTCTTAAAGATATTTTAACTTCAGATGCATATCCTTGAAAGTGAGCTATTCCCTCCTATACATTTCTCATAAACTCCTGTTTCAAAATTTTTATCCCTTTTCATGCCAACCTACCTCAGACAGCCCCTGCATCTATGATACAAACTGCTTGTTTTAAAGCAAACTAAAAATACCATCTATCAAAATTTTATGTTAATTCATGTTCCAAACACCACCTTAACAATGAGTTATTTTACTAAATCTTTTGTTATTTCCAAAATTAATTGTAAGGGAGTGCACTTCAGCAGAAATATGGCAACAAAAGGATTTGATAATTATTTATTGTCTAGTATACATCATGACTTTATAATGAAATGTCTAGCTAATAATTTATGGTAACTTGGATGTGACCCTCATTGCTTTTATTACACTGATATCTGGGATGTGGAATTATATCCTATATTACGATATCAAATCCCCAAGTAGTTTGTTCTTAATAGTACTATGGTTTGCTAGGTAACTACAATATCCATAGACACATTACCATTTGTTATTAACTGCGTAACATGTACCCATCATAGCAAAGTGACTAGGAAAGCAAAAAGATGCTTTTGTGTGACACACAACCTGAAACCTCTCTCTTCTCTTAAACTTTTTTGTTAAACTTTTTTGGCCTCTTTTAAATGATCTCCCAACAAACTTTCTAGGATCCACATAGCGAGCTCTCTTCAACCAAGATGTGTTTCTGAGTCTTGTCTTTGCCTATAAACCCGCTATTTATTTTGCTGCCAACTTTACCATTTATAATTCTGTTCTGAATATGCACACAATGAAAATCCTCCTAAACTAACTTCTGTTTCAAACTTATCTACCTCAGCATTTTGTGCACACAGTTGATATGTGTGAAAACTGTTTCAGTCACTTCATACAAAGTGATTGGTCCTGATCTCTACATACTTCTCAAATATTATACTTCTAAACTGGTCTCTTTTTTAGTAAGCTTTTTGACCTTTTCATTTCAACATTTATTTACCTTGACTTTTGAAAATGCATAACAGTATCTACCGACTTACTGCTGATATTTATTCTCATTAGTCAAGTAACATAATAGTAACCTTCGAAATCTATATGATCACCATCATCATTATCATCATCATCTCATGTTCATTTTACCATGTTGGCATGGTTGTGTAAGTCTCACAGTATTTCACTACCTATCACAGTCCTTCATCATCTAGCACCCACAGCAACAGAAAAAAGCAGCTAAAACTTTGTTGTCATGTGTGTTTTTGGTGCATGGCTTTTATGGCTGAATGTTTAGTGTATTCTTGCTACTGGCACTAAAAGAGGATCTCTACAGTTTTTATTTGAAGTTATTGTTGTCCTACCTACATTAGTTGCCTATGTTGTAGCTTGCCTATGTCTCATGTTTATTCTTCCATATGTATGTGTATATATATATATATATATATGGAAACAAAGATGACCAATTTGTTGTTAATAATAAACAATTATTAACTTCCTAATCTCAATTTTCTTTTCTTCTTTTAAATGGATATAAACTATATCTATAAAAAAGATTCCTTCAGTCATGAATAACCATAGGATTGCACCTAGAAACTTACCCTCTGAGGCACAAGTCTGGGCAAGGTTGTTTATAGAAGACCAGCAGTCCCCTCTCCACGCCACCAATGTTATCCAAGGGTGAGGTAAAGGCTAATACAGCATGACACCAGTGATATTGCAACTCAATTCTACAGCTGAGTGAACTAGAGCAATGTGAAATAAAGTGCCTTGCTCAAAAACACAACACACAGCCCAGTCCAGGAATTGTACTAAAAGGGCATCTCCCTGTAGGTGAAGGTAGATTTTATGATGCTTGTGTACAAAGTGTGATGCTGCATGGTAGTGAGACACGGGTATTGAAATGCAGAGGATGTGTGATGGCTGGAAAGAAATGAAGTGAGCATTCCCCACTAAATGTATAATATCAGAGTGCATGAATAGTAAAGCATAGTTGAACTGAGAGAAAAAAAAAATAGGCAGCAAAGGAATTGATCATTGTTTAGAGATATGCAATTTGTACATATATAGGTGCAGGCATAACTGTGTGGTAAGGCGATGAGCTGGCAGAAACGTTAGCACGCCAGGCAAAATACTTAACGGTATTTCGTCTGCCGCTACGTTCTGAGTTCAAATTTCACCGAGGTCGACTTAGCCTTTCATCCTTTTGGGGTCGATTAAATAAGTACCAGTTATGCACTGGGGTCGTTATAATCGGCTTAATCCGTTTGTCTGTCCTTGTTTGTCCCATCTATGTTTAGCCCCTTGTGGACAATAAAGAAATAAGAAGCTTGCTTCCAAGTTCAGTACAGCTGTGTGTTACCTTGAGACTATTATAGACTCATACCGACCAAAGCCTTGTGAGTGGATTTAATAGACAGAAACTGAAAGAAGCCCATCATATGTATATATATATATATATATATATATATATATATATATATATATATATATATTACAAATTAAAAGGGTAGATTCGGTTATGCTTTCAGGTTTGTGTCGATGTAGAATGTTCACTCGTTCATGCATGCACAGTTTGCTAGCATGGTCGAATTTACTACTGGAATATCGTATTGATGAAGGAAATTGAGTATTTATCACTCATAATCCAGAAACGCGTCTACGATTAACTTCGGAATGGTTAGTTTTCATTGTTTTTTTCTTCTTGTTTTTGCCTTTGTGAGTTACAAGTAATGCTATCTGTTGGAGTCTCAGCTTTTTTAGCTGCTATTTCTGAACTTCGGTATGTGGTGAAGCAAATATTTGCTGATCCCTAAATTATGTTTATATATATATATATATAGACGTATATATTGTGTGTGTCTTTGTGCTTGTCCCCCACTGCTGCTTGACAATTGGTGCCGGTGTATTTATGTCCCGTAATTTAGTAGCTTGGCAAAAGAGATCAATAAAATAAGTACCAGGCTTAAAAACAAAAAAATACTGGGGTTGATTCATTTAGCTAAAAATTCTTCAAGTGCCCCACCATGGCGTCAGTCTAATGACTGAAACAAGGTAAAAGATAAAAGGTGTATGTGATGTACAAGTGATTAAAAAGTTCACTTTACAGTTATGAGATTCTAGGTTTTATCCCAGTGCACAGTATCTGGAGCAAGTGTATTTTATTATAGCCTTATGTTGACCCACGCTTTGAACAAAATTCAGTTGATGGAAACTGTGTGGAAGCCCAACATGTGGACTGTACCGGTGGTTTCCATGAGCCAACCTTGTCACACACTGTGTTGCAGTTTTTCTGGTGAGGATTATGTGAAGGTATACTTGTGTATGACATTGTTCCATTTTACTTCCTTTATTAGGCCATGTGGATAATTAGCTTACTTCTTGTACTCTGAATTTTAATAATTTCTTACCTTCTCATGTCCAGAAGAACTGGTATTTCAATACAGGTGGTTCAGCAAATATCTAGAAACTGTATGATCTTCACCAGTAAAAGTAAGCCTTAAACAGGGTATATAGCAGTAGTTGCTTTAATTTTTCTATCCAATTGTAACATATTACTCTAAATAATTTTTTAAAATTAATTATAATTTGGGAAATAGTTTTACATTAATTATATGCAGTTGTTAAATACTATATAATTAGCTAATTACTACCTGATTATTGCTTTGTTAATAAATGCTATGTATGATTCAGCTAAATAGGAATAATTCATCTAAAAGGCTAAATATAAATAGCATAATCAGAAAGTTTAAGACTATGTTAATTTAAGCTTATTTTTAATCATTTACAAAAAAGAATTATCTCAAATATCAAAGGATTTACAAGAAAAAAATATATAATCAACATGTGTAAAACTAAAGGAATAGTATAGGTTTTTATTTAATGTCAAATATCTTCACCACAGCTGCATTACCCTCAACCTAATATTTCCAATGTCATAATGACAATTAACAGATATCTCTACTTTAAAAACATGAATCACATAAATTCCCTATGACAGTTTTGATGTTATTCATTATATTTATTGTAATTATTGAAAGTAGTTCCTGTTCAGAATCAACCCTGAACATATTGTACATATTCTAATTAACTTCCCTTTTTGGCTGACACTCAAAAATAATTTGTTCATATTTTTATTTTTGTCATTAGCATTATGAGTTTGTTATTCTTATGTCAATACAGAGTAGCTTTTCCAATAATATCTCAACATCAAATAACACATTCATCTGATAATCTTGTGAGTTTCATTTCAAGTATATTTTTGAAAAGAAAAAAAAAAAATAAATAAATATCCTCTTGCTTCACTGTGGACAATTTTGACAATTCGTTTACATTTATTCAATTTTGCATTTGTCATTGCTCTGAAAGATAACTTGTTGGAAAATATATCAAATATTGTTTACAGAAATATATTTTGATATTCAATAGTAGTTGTCAGGTCTCTTATCTGTTTCCAATGTTTCTTCTATATCACTACTGCTTCTCAATGGAACTTTTGATCTGAACATGTTTGTTTCATTGTAAATCTACAAATGTTAAATGAAAATATTATGAAAATATAGATTCTTACACTTATATATATTGATTTCTTGAAATCAAAATGTAGATTGCTTTAGTATGCTTTACCCATTGTCTAATTCTTTTGTTTTCATTTATAGAACTAATTAATCATCTCTAATTTATTCACAATAATATATGTAGAGTGTGTGAAAATATAAGTGAAATGTATCATCACCATCATTATTGCTTTAATCCACATTTCCATGCTTGCTTGAGGCAGATTTTCTACACCAGATGTTATTCCTTGTTGCCATCCCCCATCCCTTGTTTCCAAGCAAAGTAATATCCCCCACTAGTTCCTTAGACATGAACAGCACAATGGTTGGAAACATTTTCAGAGAAGATTGCAAATGAATGATACCACTTACATGTTTGTTTATAATTATAGCCAAAACAAAGGAGCACAAACACATGTACCACACACACACACACACACACACATGCATGTGCACACATACATACATACATGTGTGTGTGTGTGTGTACAAGTTTTCTTTCAGTTTCTATCTGCCAAATCCACTCACTAGGCTTTTACCAGTCCAGGGTTATAGTAGAAGACAGTTACTTAAGGTTCCTCACAGTTGGACTGAACCCAAAGCCACATGTATGCAAAGCAAGCTTCTTAACTATAGAGTTATGTCTGTACCTACAGAAGGTACTTACCAAAGTTGATGCACAGTGGAACTGAACCTGAAGTTTCTTAATCATACAGCCATATCTGCACCTATAAAGAAAACTTGTTTACATGGTTTACTCGGAGGTGAAAGGTTAGAGGCAATGCCCATGACATTTTTCAGGGGTTTCGGACTAGTATGAAGAAAGTTACCCTTAGATCAGAGATTTGACCTGAATCCTTTCAATGCAGTGGACTCAGTTAAAGTTACTCTAGGATATGGTGGTGATCTTAAGCCAGGCAATAAACAGTTTAAGACCATTGCCTTAGAATAGAAATTTTTTACTGTTAACATTTTACTTTGCTGGACTGCGGCCATGTTGGATCACTGCATTGCAGTTTAGTCAAAAAAATTTACCTCAATATTCTTTCTTTTTAAAGTTTGATATCAGTCTCTTCTGTAAAAACTACTTAGTTACAAGGATATAAACAAACCAACACTGGTTGTCAAGGAGCAGGGGTTATTACATACATATACTATGGGCTTCAGTACAGTTTCTAACTAACAAGTTCACTTGCAAGGCATTAGTCAGCTTGAGATTATAGTAAAAGACACTTACCCAAGGTGCTGTGTGGTGGAACTAAACCTGAGATCACATGGTTGCAAAGTGAGCTACTCAACAACCCAGCCATGCCTATGCCTCTTCAGGTTTTCTATCTACAAAATTTCACTCTTCTACTTTCAATGATCTGAACTTAAAGTAGAGGACATTTGTCCAAGACTACACAGAATGGGATTGAAGGCACAGCCACATACTTTCAAAATAAACTTCTTAAACACAGCCATGCTTGAGATAATATGCCAAAATCTTAATAAAAAAAAACAACTAATTATGTGCCTATAACTGTCTAGAATTAGACAAATCAGTTATTGAAAATTAGTCAGAGTAGTTTGTATTTCTATGCATTGGAAACAGAAATTTACTTAAATTTGAAATTTTTATTTTATATACTAAACTGATAGTTTGGTATTATTTTAACCAGTAGAAAGTCAAGTTGAGTTCAGATACATTTTGCTGCTAGGTGTGTTTATACTCGATGAAGAAATATATTTCATATATGATTGTCCTTGCCATTACAGAAGGTTAGAAAAAATTACTATGTAGACTAAATTTTGTCTTATATACATTTAGCAGGAAAATATTTTGGGTGTAGCAAGTGATGGGTATTGCAGTATAAAATCAAATGTCAACAGATGAGTCATGTCAGTATAGAAAAGTATACTAGTCTTCAAGTACTAGTAAGGGAAAACTTACAGCAATTGCATTATTATTTGTATGTATAAGATATTGGAGATCGTGACCAGCAAGAAAAAAAATTTCAATACATTGTCTGAATTATCTAATTATAGAGTCAAAGCTGGAATATAAGGTCAGCTAGTTGATCAGATGTAAGGAAAATGTTAATGATGCCTGGACAAACATGGAGATATGTAGTCATTAAGTCTACACATAAAGCTATCAGTGAAAGTGTAGTTATTTCTATGTAATTGATGTGTAAACAGTTATTAAGTGATTTGTTCTTGTTAAAATGGTTGACAAGAATAATTAATTTGTTCAACATGCCGTATTATCATAGGTTGTAAAAATTGACTGGTTAATCTCAGTGAAATTTCAGTTACTGCTCATAGAATTATGGTTATCTTGTTAATAATTTCTACAGTACTACAATATTTTGTTGTAGTTCAGTAGTTTGTCATTGTATTTGCAATGAATATATTTTTTGGCACTCTATGTTGCAACAATAATATTCACACATGTGCTTTTCCTCGACTTTTTCTTTCTTTAGACCTTTCCTTTCTCTTTTTTCTGATGAAGAGCTTTGTTCAAAACATAAAAAGCCCAATCTTTTTTCCACCCTTATTGAGGATCAAGCTAAAGCATTCTATATATACATCCTTTTGTTGTTCTGTTATTTACTATTTCTTATGTTCTATTTTGCTATATATACAGGGTGTGGTGAATAAATTGTCATATAAATTACGCAAAAATGAAAATAAGACTAACATCTGATTTTAACAGATATATATATACCAAAATTACATAAAAATGTCTTGAAATACTAAAGAGTAAATTTACTCAATAAAATCGCCATTGGCTCCAACCACAGCCTCCAGACGACTTCAGAATCTCCTGCAACTCTTCTGGACAGTCTCCTTGTTTAAGTTGGTGAATGCACCCCCCACATAATAATCAAGGGAGTTGCAGTCTGGGGAGGTAGATAACCAGATGTGGTCGCAGAAATTGTCTAACAGCCATGACTGGGTTCTCCTGCTTGTGTGACATAAGGTCTTCCAGCAGCCACCCTCTTGACCCAGGGCAGCACTACCTCTTCCAGGCACTTATGTAGGCCTCCATGTTGAGTGTGAGGCCATGTGGGAAGATGAATGGAGGCATAACATTGCCATCACTTGTGATCACTCCAAACACCATGATGCTGACTGGTTGTTTGTTTGTTATCACTCTTGGTACATGCTTTGGGGACACTGCAAGCCAATGGTTGTTGTGTGTTCACCATCTGATTCTGGCAGAAATTTTTCTCATCTGAGAAAGACCAAACCATGTTTGGTTGGATGGAATGCTTCAGTTTGTTCAAAAGCTTTATAGTGTGGTCTTTTCTCTTTCCTTGATGCCTTGGGATAAAAATTGGCCCTTTCTCATCTTGTATGAGGAATACCAAATGTCTTCATGCACTACCTGGCTGATAAGAAACTCAGTCACTCCCATGTCCTGTCGTAATGGACCTGATTGACTTGTCAATCATACATGTATACATATATACACCCATACACATACATACACACACACACACACACACACACACACACACACATACGTGCAGGTGTGGCTGTGTGGTAAGAAACTTGGTTCCAAAACACATGGTCCTGGGTTCAGTCCCACCGTGTGGTGACTTAGCATGTGTCTTCTGCTATAGCCTCAGACCAACCAAAGCCTTATGAGTGGATTTTGTAGATAGAAACTGAAAGAAATCAATTGTATATATATATATATATATATATATCTATATATATGTATGTATATTGTATGTATATATGTAAGTGCATGCATGTTTTTTTGTCTGTGTTTCTCCCTCATCACTGCTTCACAACTGCTGTTCGTTTCTTTATATCCCCATAACTTACTGGTTTCACAAGAAGAAACTAATAGAATAAGTACCAGGCTTATCAAAATAAAAAAAAAGCACTAAGCAGTGTCTCATATTTTTCTTTGCCCACTCAGTTGTATCTATCAACCTATCTTTTTGCATGTGTGTGTGTGTGTATGTATATATATATATATATATATATATATATATATATATATATATAATACACACACACATATACATGTATGTATATGTGCATATTCATATCTATTATATAAAAGTCAATGTCTTTATGTGTGTTCGTGTGTTACTTATACATTTGAAAACTACTGCACCGATCCTAATGAAATTTGGAACACAAAATCCAAGCCTTGGGAGAAGGGTAATGCTGTGTGTTTCATACAATTTCATGGACCAAAATTACTGAATAGATCCTTATGATATTTGGAACTTATATTCAATGCATAAGGGCGGGTATAATGCAGTATGTTTGGTTTGAATTTGAGATGGCTTAAAGGGGGCAGAACCCCCATGAAAATTCATAAGTTTTCAATGTTGATGAAATTTCAACCATGGGTAATTGACACACATCAAGAAGTATTCTCAAAGTTTCCACTTCTCAAATTTTAGTCATTTTTTATGATCCAAAACTAGGTCAAAAGTACTGAATGGATCTTTATGAAATTTGGAAATTATATTCTATGCATAAGGGCCATAACCCCCATAAAAATTCATATTTTTGCTGTTGATGAAATTTTAACCAGATATTAGACACAAATGAAGTAATATTTCTAAAATTTCATTTTCTTAGAAGTTAGAAAGACTCCTTCATGGGGACCTACTACCTCTGAAGAGATTCATCTTATAATGATTTTTAATTTTATAAATTAATTATCTAAAGATTAATGAATCAGAACAACTGTCAGAGAGCTTGTTATATTTCATAATTAATAAATAATATCTTATTAATCACCTCTCCATTTTTTCCTTCTTTATATATATACACAATGACTGATATGTGAAGTAGCAATAACTCAATAGTAATAGTAAATAAGAAAGACATAACATGGTGATACACATACAGCTACAGACTACCATGTGATAGTACACATACAACATAATAGCAAATTGTTATAATGAAGCACAAACATATGTTGACATGGATTAATATCTGAAAACAGAGTTCAGCAGTGTGATAAACTGTGAAGAAACTGCTTCTAAACCTGATGTTTTTGGTTCCAATCTACCTGTAACACTTACCAGATGATAGCAAAATGTACAGTTTGATTGGAAAGACTATAATCTAAAATGATTTTGAGTTTGCTTTAGATGTAGCTCTGATAGATTTTCTTTATGGATGGAAATGGAATATGCTTGATTATTAATGCACAGTTTTCACCATCTCCTGAAATCTTTTGTTGTCTGATCTCAAGTAGATGCCATATCATATTGCAATGCACTTAGATATATACTTGTGAATTGGTTGAAGTTGAAGAGTATATGAGAAGGAAGTTCTGCTGAGTATTGAGTAAAAAATTTGTGTGATTAGAGAGATAATAACATTTGCTAAATAGCATACAAGTACACCAAATATTTGAGTAAAGCACTTTATATGAAAGAAGGTGCTTCAGCGAATAAGAAGTTCATTTCATTTCCATAATGTAATGGTTGACACTAAGGGCATTTAGCTATAAATCTCTTTCTAAATATATAAAGGTTTAAATTGATAGATGAATCCATGTTGGTTTATTTCTATATCCATCTTTCAAATTAATAGGGAAATGTTGATAGAAAATGAATATATAGAAATATCAGAAAACCTATAAGATTATAGTGGTATTTAGAGAATTATCTAGATGCTATTTTGTGGCAGTTAGTTAGATATGTTGGTATATGACTAGAGTTGTTTATTCTTTGTATTTAAATATTTTAAGAAACATTTAACTGCATTTAGTATATAATTTCTGACGCATATTAATGTTTGAGAGGGTGCTAAAGATTTATTTTTCTTAGAAATATCTATATTTGGATAATCTAGTTTCTGTAGCAAAATGAATTAAAGAAGTATGAAAAATTGGTGGGGTGAGAAACTAGACAAATTTGAAAATGAAACTAGTTTTCATAAGTTTTTTTAAAGTTCAAATTCTAATTTTTCATTGTCAGCAGTGGTATCATTGTCATCATCTAGTTTTCCATGCTTGCATGAGTCAGATGAGAGTAAGTGGGAGCAGAGTTTTCTGTAATTGGGTGCCCTTCCTGTTGCCAGATGAAGTAATAATCTCTCAGTCTATCAAGCAACAAACAACCCAAACATACTTATGTGGAGAACTAAAAACTAATGATGCTTTAATAAGCCTTTTGTTTACAAAGGCTAGTTTCATGTAAAGAAGCCTGGGCATGTTTTCTTGGTAGACTGTGAGCAAATGACACCATTAGGGAAGCCATTGTTTGCAACCAATGAGTGACACATGTTGTGACAAGGGAAATATGAAATCATTCACACAGATACATACATGTATACAATAGGCTTCTTTCAGTTTCCATCTGCCAAATTCACTTGCAAGGCTTTGGTGTTGACCCTAGGCTATAGTGAAAGGCACTTGCCCAAGATGCTACACAATGGAACTGAACCCAAAACATTTGGCTGGGAAGCAAACTTCTTAATTACAGCCATGTCTGTGCCTAATTCAGTATAGTAAATTGAAGTTAGTAATTCATTAC
Organism: Octopus bimaculoides; assembly: GCF_046866305.1. Classification (NCBI taxonomy): domain Eukaryota; kingdom Metazoa; phylum Mollusca; class Cephalopoda; order Octopoda; family Octopodidae; genus Octopus; species Octopus bimaculoides. Next base: position 162,299,938 of record NC_142928.1, read on the forward strand.
AAAAAATGTTGGGTCATTTTAGGCTGGTTTTAAGTTCATTAATACAGCATATATGTGTGAGTAATACATGTAATAATGATAATGCTTTCAAATTATGGCACAAGGCCAGCAAGTTCAGTGAAGTGATAAGTCAATTACATTGACCCCCAGTAATAAACTGGTACTTACTTCATCAACCCCGAAAGGATGAAAGGCAAAGTCAACCTCAGAACCCTTTCTACACTAGCTACAAGGCCTGAAAGTGGAGGCACAATGGCCCAGTGGTTAGGGCAGCTGACTCGCAGTCATAGGATTGCGGTTTCAATTCCCAGACCGGGCATTGTGAGTGTTTATTGAGCGAAAACACCGACAGCTCCACGAGGCTCCGGCAGGGGATGGTGGCGAACCCTACTGTACTCTTCCACCACAACTTTCTCTCACTCTTACTTCCTGTTTCTGTTGTGCCTGTAATTCAAAGGGTCAGCCTTGTCACAGTGTGTCACGCTGAATATCCCCGAGAACTATGTTAAGGGTACACATGTCTGTGGAGTGCTCAGCCACTTGCACGTTAATTTCACGAGCAGGCTGTTCCGTTGATCGGATCAACTGGAACCCACGACGTCATAAGCGACGGAGTGCCAACAACAACAACAACAAGGCCTGAAATTTGGAGGAAAGGATCTAGTCAATTACATTGATCCCAATCCTTAACTGGTGCTCTTTTTCTCTACCCTGAAAGGATGAAAGGTAAAATCGAACCCAGCAGCATTTAAGCTCTGACAAAATGCCACTAATCTTTTTGTCTGATGTGCTAACAATTCTGCCAGCTCACTGTCTTAAAATAGTAGTAGTAGTAGTAGTAGTAGTAATGAAAATAATAGTAATGGTTTCAAATTTTGGCACTAGGCCAGCAATTTTGAGGGAGGGGTAAGTCGATGATATCAACCCCAGTGTTCAACTGGTACTTATTTTATCGACCTTGAAAGGCAAAGTCAACCTTAGTGGAATTTGAACTCAGTAATTGATCAGAGAGGCTGTATCTGTGTAAGAAGCAATAATTAAGTTAGTGTTAGCAAAGTATCAAAGATCTAATTAGAAATACTTATAGGTGAGGTAAAGATAATATTAAGCTCAGTGACTTCATCATCATCATCCTTGTTTAACGTCCGTTTTCCATGCTGGCATAGGTTGGACGGTTTGACTGAGGTCTGAAGAGCCAGTGGCTGCAACAGGCTCCAATCTGATCTAGCAGAGTTTCTACAGCTGGATGCCCTTCCAAATGCCAACCACTCCGAGAGTGTAGTGGGTGCTTTTTATGTTATTTTAATCATTTTGACAATTACAAGAGACAATTTTGGACATGTTTTAGTTGTATAAGACCTTAGCAAAGCACTGTAATTAACCCTGGTCTTTCTTTTTTTTTTTTTTTTGTTAATATGCTAATGTTTCACTTCTGTTTATGTAGAATGTTGTACATCTAGTTACTGATTCTCTCATTGTTGTTTTGGTATTATTGGAACAGTGATATTATTAGATCTTCATTTAGAAGGTCTAATAATACTGAATTATCTTCCATATATACTGAAGGATTAAAATGATATTAGTCATTGAGTTAATGTCGTCTTTTCCGCAATGTATAATTCTTTCTAATTAGATTTTTTATGCTTGCTAAAATAAATATATTGACACTAAATTAATATATGATGTCAAATACTAGATGTATTATGATGCTGGAGCTAGTACTACATAAATACTTTTACTTAATAGCTAGAATAAATATTTCCTATATTGACAGATATTGTTTAGTACAACCCTCTCTTTCACAAAATATATTTATCATTATTTATTTTGCATGTGTTTGAAATATAGTATTGCAACACAATAAAATTGTTTAGGAAAAGCTGAGAAACATATAAAGATCAAAGAAAAATAGAATGGATATGAGGGATAAGTTTTAACATGGTAAGATGTAACTAGTTATTAAAAATACCAAGTGATGTTTTCCCAAAAGAATGCAATATGAATGAATAGATTACGCTTTGGTGGTGGAAGCTAAGCAATCACTCTCTCCAGTGGAACTATAAAAGATTGCTTTTGCTGGTTATCAGAAACATCTTATGAAATTGACAAAGGAGAATTTGAAGTTGTGTTTTTCATTACATAGTTCCAAATAAATTTCGATGTAAAGAAAAAAAAATCATTGTTATAATGCACGTGTATATTTCTGGAGGGTAAATTTCATTGTGACTTGGGTAAAGAATTACTTCATACAGCTATTATATTAGAAAGAAAATTGATTTTATGTGAAATGAATAATTATAGAAATAAGCTAGTTTTGGGAATCAATGTATTAAAGCAAACAGTAAGCTGCCTTTTCAATGACACGAGAGTTATGTTTATTTCCAGCTTAAATCTAATGCTATTTTGTTTCTCTTTGTAAGCTTTTCAGCAGTTGACAACATCTGGTGTTACAGAAGGGTTTCTATGAGTAATTTGTTTATTTTGTGGTTGATATCTAATCTCTTGCCACAACTTGTAAAATAAAGGAAAGAAAATATATTTTGACTTTACAAGAAATTGTATTGAAAATAATTATATTTTGAGGAGAAATATTTGTTAAGTGTATTAAGCTGAAAATTGATTCATTCCTATTGTGTTCAAAATATGACAATTAAATGATTTTTATTCATTTCATTTATGCATAACTCTTGTCTGAATAATGTGAAGCATAAATGTACCCAATCACAAACTTCATTATATAGATTCATAAATTTAGCACATTGATTTTAAGACTTTAGTTTCAAAGATTTTAACCGTAACATAATTTTAGCTCAAAACTAAAAGTTACTGAAAAGTTCATTTTTATTGTGGAAACATTATAGTCAGTTGACCTAAAATCATTTAGCAACCAACAAAATTTTTATTTGTATGCAAGCTATTTTCCTCAAGTTTGATAGAAATGAACTTTTTCATCATCATTACATTCAATTTTACAACCATTTTCCTAGACATTAATTTAGTTTGTATAGTTGCTTCCTTGTCATTTATGGATTTTTTTGTTTGTTTTTGTTTTGTCTCTTGAGAATTTCAGTATGTTTTTAAGATTGATTTGAACTACATCTTTCCTGATTCTGTTAATTAATTGCAATCTCCATACATTGCTAACATATATATTTTCTTCACTACCCTTGATTTTGATTTCAGCATGTATTTTTTTTATTTATTTATCAAGTTAGACCGTTATTTCATTCTTCTCATATCACTTGCACACTTCTTATTCAGACCCAACATAGGCAGTATTATAAAATATTAATGTTTGATTCCACTTTCATTTATTAATGTTACCAAATACTGAGAGTTGATTTCATCAGTTATCTTTCTCCTCAAAATGTGTGGCCTTGTGCCAATGTTCAGAATGAATATTAAATATACTACCACCTACTTTACTATTATTTATAATGTGAATAGCTCCCCTACCATTTGGTTTCAAGTTCAGTCCCACTGCATGGTACCTTGGGCAAGTGTCTTCTACTATAACCCCAAACCAGTCAGAATATTGAGAGTGGATTTAGTAGAGAAAACTGAAGGAAGCCTATATATATATGTAAGAGCGAGGGGAATGTTTTATCTCCTTGTCATGGCATCACATAATGGTTGTGAATGAGCATTGCCATCGTACAAGCAGTGTCCTTTATTTCCAATCTTCCATGAAAGGATATTCTATTCAGCTATGGAAAAATACTACCTTGCTCAAAAACAGATGAGATTTGGTGACAGGAAGGGTATCCTGCCATAAAAAATTTGCCTCAAAGCAAACATGGAAAAGTGTATGTTAAAACAGTGATGATCAAGAAGAGCATCTCAAAATTTTGGTAACTTCCTAGCAGATTGCTTGTGTCGATGGAGCTCTTTCTGTTCCACACTATATCAACTCTAGTGTGCCACAAAGTTTAGCGTTGCCCCACACTCTTCTTTCTACGTGTTGCCACTTCCAACAATATGCATTCTTATACAGATGACACTTCTCTTCATTTCTTCCTAACATTCCTGAACCATGCTTTATCTACATGCATCTTAGATACTGCAAGCCAAACTCATACTGAACATTGACTTTCAGTGGGGATATGCCAGTCTTATTGCTTTCAATAAGAAAACATTAACACTACTCACATCAAAAAAACATCATCATATTACCAACCTTTAATCATCAACAACACTCACATAGAACTCAAAATCTCTCCAGTTGTTGAGTCTCACTATCATTGTGGATCTCTCCTGACAAAAGTACATCCTGAATATAGCTAGGACCACATTCCAATGGCTGGCCCTTCCCTTCAGAGCCAGAAGATACTTTAGAGAAGTGCCTCCCAATTGACTAGCATAAAGCCACTCACAAACTAATTCTGGTTCCTGGTCCACAACCCACTTGTATTCTCTCTGCCTTTTGTACTGCTACTATAATGACCTCTTGTCTTTAGAACTGACTGCACTTATGTCACGTCCACTCAGACATTTCCATCCTACTCATCTCTTCTCTTCTAACCCTAACTTTAACCCTAACCTTTGATTTGTCCATCTCCAAGCCCTGTACTAATCACTGCACTCAATCTTCCCTTCCTAGAACACCAGCACTCAACAACTCCCTGCTTGCTCTGATTTTTTATTCTCTTCCTAGAACATTGGCTCTCTAGAATTCCTTACCGGCTCAGGTTTTTCTAACATGCTTTGAATTAAAAAGGTTCAAAAGGAACATTAGTGGCATCAGTCTTACCAGTCTAGGAGGGCCTGCATATGCTATGGGCACTCACTACCCCTTTCTTCAGACCAATTACATGCTTTAAAAAATCTCAGAATTAGTTATGTGTATAAATTTCTGTGTACTTACATAGTAATTCATTTGGCAGCACTTTGGCCAGTTTCAATAAGAGGCTACTTTTTTTCTTGATGATGATCTATAAGGCATAGAGTTATTTGTCACAAATTAAAAAAGTACCTGGGTCACTTTCTTTGATTATTTAATTCACTGCTAAATTTTTAATGTTCCAAGCATTAGATATGCTTTCAGCAGTCAATCATTATCTTGTAATTAATTTCAGTATTAGTTTAGAGCAGATTGAGGTGTGTTGATGCAGTCCATAGGAAGCTGGATTAGTTTGATGCATTCTTGCTTTGAGTTCAATTTATGATGGTCAAATTTGCATTTGAGCCTTCCAGAATTGATAGAAATAAATATTAGTAATATTAGATTTAATTCTATTATCAATACAGCTTCCTAGCAGTATTGATAATCGAATTAAACCTAGCCTTATACCTAATCAAAATACATAAATCTTTCAACTTCTTCCAGCCATGACCAAACTCTTGCCTCTTTTCATACCTCAAAGGTTAGGAGAATAACTATTGTATAAATTGTTTCATAGTGTGAAATTATCAATTGTATGCAGCATTTTGAATAAGAAACTAAATAAATACAATTTGATAAACATAAAAACTAGTTTAAACATGCACTTGAAATTGTTATTCAAAAAAGATGTAAAGAAGCAGCTATAATTCTTAGCAGACACTGAATTGTCCATATTTAACATCTTCATAATGATTTTCCTTCTAATACTGTACATGTTGATTTTAGATATACTTATGTCAATATAAGATATTGACCTCATGAGGATGCATCATATTAAATCTATAAATTGATGCAAATATATTTTTCTTTTATTCTCTCCATCTTTATTCAGATTCATTCTGTTATATTTATTCATACAGCTCCATCCTTTTTGCTGTTCAGATTACATAATGAAATATCATTTTTGTAATTATATATTAGATATTTCAGATGTGCTTAAGTGGCTGCATGTGAAAGTAGATATGAGCTAAAAAATATAAACTTTTTGGATGCTTCCCTGAAAGTAATTGATCTAGTTCTCCTGTCAACTGATATAATTAGCACTGGGGATGGTTCTAAGGAAAGATTATTCACTAGAGTGTGAATGAAGTAAAAGAATTTCAACCAAATACAAGTAAGCTCTATTGGCATCATCTTTTTTTTTTTTCTTTTGTGGGTATATTTTTGTTAGCCTTTAACCTTAAGAAGGTAGGGAAAAGATTTTTATGGCTTAGTCCAAGGGAGAACTCATACAGTTCATGTTGAACGTGAACATCTATCAGTTGATGTAGGCAGAAAAAGAATTCTAGATATTGACACTGAGAAAAAAGATAGGCGAGAGGTTTTGCCACTGATTCTAGTTGGAGGATTAACCATACAGAGCAGTAGACTGTGACAAACAATCCATGGGGCTAGATCTGGCCTGTGGCATTGTTTAGTCTGGGTCCCCAGCTCAGTATTATATTTCTTTTTTATTTTAAAATATTCTGTAAAATATTGCAATATCAGTTTTGATTTGTTAAATCAGTGCTTTTATTAACTCAAACAGATGACAAGAAGTTTATGAATCCATACATTAAAAGATATGTCCCATTTCTCTCCCAGGCATTCCTCTTCTTATCACCCTTATTTTGTCCAACTCCAAACACTGCACTAGTCACTATACTCAGTCTTTCCTTTTTGAAACATCAACTATGCACTGTGAGCCAAATAATATTTTTGTGGGTTTTTTTTTTTTTTTTCACCTCTCAGCTTTACACGCATGCCCATTCAAAAGCATATCTAGTTGTATGGACGAAAGTGAAAGGTTTTGCTGCAGAAACAGTGCTAGTTGTTAATCAAGTATTGCTTTTCTCAAGAACTATGCCTTCATTTCATCAATTCCAATCTTCATTCACACTTTAAGGCTTCTTACTTAACAGGACTATATATATATATATATATATATATACATACACACACACTATTTGGATGAATGTTCCCCACATCTCTGTAATTAATAGAAGGGTTATTATTATTATTAAAGTAGTGAACTGGCAGAATTGTTAGCATGCTGGGCAAAATGCTCAGTAGCATTTCATTCCTCTTTGTCCTGAGTTCAAATTTCACAAAGTCAACTCTGCCTTTCATCCTTTCAGGGTCGATAAATTAAGTGCCAATTAAGTACTGGGGTCGATGTAATTGACTATCCTCCTCCCACAAAATTGTTCATGTAGCAAAATTTGAAACCATTATTATTATTATTATTATTATTAAATTACAGAATAAGGTGGCAAGCTGGCAGAACCATTAGAATACCAGACAAAATGCTTAGCAGCATTTCATCCATCTTTATGTTTAGAGTTCAAATTCTGCCAAGGTCAGCTTTACTTTTCATCCTTTTGGGGTCGATAAAATAAGCGCCATTTGATCACTGGGGGGTCGATGTAATTGACTTACCCCTCCCCCGACATCACTGGCCATGTGCCAAAAATTGAAATCATTATTAGATTGCAACTGTTCAGAGGTTAGATCAAAGACACTAATTTAAATAGAGCTCACTATTCTGAATATATTTTCATACACTAAATATGACATATATTAAATAAGACTAGTCACTGCTTGATGCAAAACGCTGTAAGTACTAAATACCTATATTTTTTGTAGTTCGTGCAGAAATAAGCTCCCAGTGAACTAACCTTGTGGTCAGTTTCCATTTCAGGTTGTAACACTTCATTTGTCTTTAATAGTCTTCAGAAAAACATCAACATCAAGCACTCACACTTCCTTGCTCCTAGTCTTATCTTACATCCCTTGAATATAATAAACGTTCCTTTGTAGTTTTATAGTCTTTTGCTAATTTTAGTCTCTGAACTGTGGCCATGTTGGGGCTTAGTTTATCAAATCCACCCCAATAATTTTTGAGTTTGGTATTTATTCTGTTGTTCTCTTTCTTATTTCTTTATTGCCCACAAGGGGCTAAGTTTTTTTTGTTGTTTTTTTTAAAATTAGGACAATACCGTCGTTGATTAGCAAGAGACCATCACCTCCAGCTAGCTATGTGACACACAAACCTGTGTCCATTGCAACCTTCGAACAGGGGAGATCATCAGCTTCCCCATACTGGTTCAAACATCCACATACTAGTTTCGGAGTATTTGCCCCTAATCAATGTGGAGTAGCCGAACCCAGCAGGCGTGTTGTTCTCTTTCTGCCACACCACTAGCTGATGGGGATGTAAACAAATGCTGATTGTCAAGTGATGAGAGATAAATGTAAGCCCAAACCTACATACACATGGGATGGGCTTCCACACAGCTTTTGTTTACCAAATTTACTCACAAGGTATTGGTCAGCCAAAGACTGTAGTAGAAGACACTTGAAGTTAATTCAATATATTGTCTCTGACTCACTCTTGTTTAGTAAGGTAATTTACTACTTAATAAGTTGGAAATATATTACAGCTAACTAAAATTAATGTGATTGTTTTGTTTATTTCTCCTCGTAAAAAATATCTAATTTGTTGTTAACATCTACTGTGAAAGACAAACTCAGTTACCATCTTGTTGTGTTATTCCACCTAGGTATGGTTACTTGGTTAAGAAGCTCACTTTGCAACCATGCGGCTTTGGTTTCACTCCCACTGCACAATGGCACCTTGGACAAGTGTCTTCTACTCTAGCCTTCAGTTGATCATTGCTTTGTGAGTGAATTCAGGAGATAGAAATAATGTGCAAGCCTATCAGATATGTGTGTATGTTTGTGTTTGTATGTATATATATATATATATATATATATATATATATATATATATACTAGCTGACATACCTGGTAATTCCTCAGAAAAGCAGGATTCATCCATTGGTTCTGTTCTCATAATTGTTTCGCTAATCCAATAGCAACAATACAAAATATGTAGCCCTTAAAACAGTTTTTGTGCATTTACAGAAAATATTGAACTGTCTTACACAGGATCTTGTTTTTAGGAATTCCCAATAAGTTATGAATACCCAAATTGTGAAGTCAGTTATGTAATAACCAAATGTGGAATTGCCTTGAACTCCCATAGCTTACACTCAGGTGTCCAGGTCAAGTAATGCCTCATTGTAAATAATGTTATTGAGCGTGGCAATTTCCACTGAGGTTTGCCTTTCAATCCTTTCTAGATGTCCTGTACCATGCTGGTTTTGTGGATCGCCCAAAGCTTGTGAGGTTCACGCAAGCCACATGTCATCAACATAATAGAAAATAGCTGGCACAGTTGACTTAGTGCTGTGCTGACTGCTGCCTCCTCCAGTGTCTGGTCCCAGTGAGCATTGTCCTTCAGTAGTCCCTGTTTGATGCAGGCTTCTCTATAGGTTGTGCAGACTTCCCATTGTGTCTTCGAAAATCTGTGAATGATGTAGGACCTCTGACAGTGAGTAGCAGTAGATGCAAAAAGAAGCACTCCTGCTGATTAGGATTCACAATGTACACGCACCTGATAACCCCACTTCTGAAGACAGCATCTTCTTCCCAGTCCTCAATGCATGTTCCTTGCTTGCATCTGTTCCATCTATTGTGTGCCCAGGTATGGGGACCTCTACATACAACAGTGTTTGGGCAAACAGATCACATTGGCATAATTTGAAGAAAGCTAGATTCAGAAGTACGTTTCAAGCATTGTCTTCTGTGAAATATACATGCTAGCCATTTTCAAGATGTACAGATAGATTTTAAGAAGGTGTTCCTATATGTAAACAAGGTGTGACTTTTGTGATGACAATGCATTTGTCTAAAAGCAGAACAGTTCTTCATGTTGCACTTGTTAATTAGCTGAAGTGACATGAAAGACATTGTCATTCATGGTATATTCATGAATATATCACTAACCGAAATAAGTGGATCTATTGTTCAGGAAAATACTATTTACTTGTTTAAGGATTGTACTGGATAAATTGCGAAAATAACTCTAACTGTTCAAATACTAAGAAATAAACATACTCAGTTTGATTTATACCAAATAATATAGGAAAATGAATGGGTTATTTCCCTTGGTTGTTAAAATAAAATATATTAGTTATATATAAGGATCCCTTCCAGGGGCCCTATTATCGATTTTCTTTCAACAATCTGAGTATGCCATGAGGTTTCCAGACATGAGTTCTACTCACATGTCAAGTTTCATCAAAATCGATAAAACGATGTAGGAGGAGTTAGCTAACTACTTCGCAAACAAACACACCTGCTGACAGAATTTCCCACATATGTAGTAGATATGTATATGTATATATATCTGTGTACATATATATATATGTATATATATATATATATATATATATATATATATATATCATCATAAATATACAGGGATTAGCATTGAGTTGCTACTCCAACATACTGAAAATTTAGAAATAGCAGTCAAAGAACTACTGATTCTAAACTATAAATTTTTCTCTAAACGGATGGCGATATTTATGGCACACATAGAACAAAAAAACGGAGGGAAAAGCGTAAACAAAACAAGTCTTTAGTTAATTGGATACGAATCGTTTCATGGTTAAGCGAATGAAAATTTCACTATTCCAATCTTCAGCCCAAATATTCTGATAAATTTGAAAGTGTCTCTAAAAAAATTCACGGTAATTTTTGGCCATGCGACACCAAAAATCAACGATAAGAAAATTTGTAGTTTAGAATCAGTAGTTCTTTGACTGCTATTTCTAAATTTTCAGTATGTTGGAGTAGCAACTCAATGCTAATCCCTGTATATTTATGATGATAAATGGTTTTACCGATAAAGGTTTTTTCATACTGAACTACTTAGCAAAATTGTTAATTATTAATTCTATTATTAATTGACGATTCCCTGCCCTTATTCTTGTATATATATATATATATATATATATATATATATATATATCATCATCATCATTTAACGTCCGTTTTCCATGCTGGCATGGGTTGGATGGTTTGACTGAGGTCTGGAGAGCCAGCGGCTGCACCAGGCTCCAATCTGATCTGGCAGTGTTTCTACAGCTGGATGCCCTTCCCAACACCAACCACTCCAAGAGTGTAGTGGGTGCTTTTTACATGCCACCAGCATGGGAGCCAGTGAGGCAGTCCTGGTGTTGATCATGTTCGGATAGTGCTTTTTCCGTTCCACCAGCACAGGAGCCAGTTAGGGGCTACTGGCATCGGCCACGTTCAGATGGTGCTTTTTATGTGCTACTGGCACAGGAGCCAGTAAAGCAGACCTGGTATCAACCACATTTGGATGGTACATTTTACGTGCCACCAGCACAGGAGCCAGTCAAGGGGGGCAGTAGTCACAGCTATGATATTGGTTTTACTTGACTCAACAGATCTTCTCAAGTATATCATATCGCCTGAGGCACATATATATATATATATATATATATATATATATATATATATATATATATATATATATATATATATATAATTCAAAATAGAGGTTATGCTGGCCTCATGAAGGGATAGTGTCATCAGCGGAAATACTGGTTCAATACCTAATATTTTGTGGGGAGGTTAATATCCATAAAATAATAAGTTTATATATAAACCATGGTCTATAATCATGCAAATGAAGAATAAGAAAATGGAGACATGTTTCAATTAAGCTTAGTGAAGTTAAATAAATATTAAAGTCGTATTTTTGAGCTTAATCTCTTCAGAGGGAGAAAAATATACCCTTAGATATTTTGTGTATTAGTGATTTGAATCATCACGGCTGACTGAATAATACTGTTATTGTTTAGTAATGGTATATATCTAGGCAAAGGGGTTACAGGTTTGTTGTGGGTAAGATATAGTATGCAAACATAATTAGGTTAATGAAGAGTAAATAAATAGAGATTAAAGAGTAAATTATAATGTAAATAAAGTACAAGATGAATGAGGTGAGGAATTATATTACATTTGTAGATTATATACAAAATTTGGAAAACTTATATATAAAAATACACTCATACTGGCTATTGCACGATCATACATTAATCTGTTAATTCAATATATAAATATATATATATATATATATATACACACACACACACACACACACACACACATACAAGGACATTCACAATTAGTTACATGCATTTACACATATACACATACATATTGTATATACACATATCATCGCACATACGCATACATACACTTATGCACACTCACACACACATGTATATATATTCACATATATATGCATATACATAAAAGCATTGATCAGTATTCATGCTGACATATATGTTTCATGTACAATTACGTGGTCTCACATACATAAATGCGCATATATATATGTATATATATAAAAAATACAAAATGGCTGATAGTTAGCAAGGTGAGACACATAAGAAAGAAGGAAACAAAGGACCACTGATGAGGTCACAGAAGTGTGACGAAAGAACTCTGGCCGAAATAAGATTAAGATTAATGTAATATAAAGCTGAAGCAAATTAACACCAAATATACAGTGCATGTGTTTTTATTGGCTAAACTGGCAATATGACCATCCCCAAGTACAACAACATATATATATATATATATATATATACACACACACACACACACACACATAAAAGGTGATTACAATGGCAGTGCCCCACCATGGCTGCAGCCTCAAGACTGAAACATATAAAAGAATATACACACATATACACATACAAATATACACATACATACACACACATAAATATGTTTACACTATTAATCATTCATCATCCCTAGGAAAAATGTGATATAGTTCCCTTTAGATCAGTTAGATTTGATTGGTTAGTGAAATTTTAAATATTTTTTCAAACCAGATAGCGTTTCGAGTGAATTTGAATAGGTCTAACAGATTATATAGATTTTTATTTTGAATAATGAGTTAATAGTTTTCTATTATCAGTTTTAAGCTAGTGTAATGTAAGAGGGAAGAGAAATGTGCAAAAATTTTTCTTCGATATGAATTTGTTTAAAAATTATCTTTATATAAATGTGAGAATATAAATTTGAAGATAAGCAACAAAAATTCAATAGGTTATAGCAGTACATACGTTTCGTACAAGCTCCATTTATTCATGTAGTGAGAACACCACAGAATGTACAATGAAAATGTACTCCTCAGCTGCATAATGGAACTTCATTTATTCATGAATAAATGGAGCTTGTACGAAACGTACGTACTGCTATAACCTATTGAATTTTTGTTGCTTATCTTCAAATTTTATTCACCAAATCTCTTGATTTTGTTTTTGGTTCTTATCCTACCAAATTCTGGTGCCTCAAACATTTTAAGTACCACATTTAATCTTTTGATTAAATCTATATTATTATTGTGAGAATATAAATATAGACTCATGAGAGCGCACACATGTAAATAATTGGTTATAAATGTAAGTTTAAGTGAATAATGAAACAGATTAGTTAAATGGTAACTTATTGATTAGAATGGTAGATATATAGATATATATATATATATATATATATATATATATATATAAAAGAGAGTTTGTTTATGTGTGTGTATGTTCCTTATGCATTCCAAACCTGAGTTTCCAATTTTCACGTAAGGGGTATCAAAAGATTCAGTAAACTTTTGGCTACCAACTAAACGATATTTTCATTCACATATTTGCATTACAAGAATTTAACATTTATCATTTTTTTTTTTTTTAGTCACCTATCATAAACGACATTATATATCACCACCACAATAGCGATGACATCACATTTTCTATATGAGTGTGTTCACGCGTTCATTACCTATGTTAGGCCAATGACTGACAAGTATATGTGTGTGACAGTGAATGTGTCTGTCAGTATACATACATTTTGGTGACAACTGATACACACACAAACATCAAATGACAGACAGACACACACAGGGACAGTGTGTGTGTGTCTTAGTTTACGTATGTAACTCCCCCCTCCCCCCAAATAGTGAAACGCACCAATTTTGAAAGTTTACTTGCAGCCTGAACTTCAAACAAACAACAAGGTTCACTTTCAAGTACTACCAACATGAAGATTTGGCTGATTTAACACCACTCACAATACTCGCAAATATATCTGAAAAAATATCATTCTGGTTATTATAACAAATTCAGAAACTTGGCGAAATAGAAAGCTTCAGTGGTTCTTTCAATATAATTACAGAAATGTTATTCCATTCCTTCTAACCAGTTTCAAGATAATGTTTTTTCAACAGTCCTTGTATTCTTCATCACTTATCAACATCGCACAACCTTTTTACTGCGTTACTCAGTATTTATTCTACAGCCTATAATGTTACACAGTTCAAAAACAGCATCTTCCTTTTTAAACACTTGGTTCAGCGTTCATAAAGGTATAAATATATAAATATAAAAATAAAAATGTGAGTGCATATCAGGTATTTTTTTTTTTTTTGTTTATGTTAAAGAAGTGTTAATATGGTTATTACTAAAAGGTAGTCTTTTGAATAATAGTCAAACTGGAATTTAATTCGTTGGGCAAAATTGAAACAGCTGTAAAAGAACATGTTGAATTTTTGCAGATTAATGCTACATCTTCATTTTCTGAATTTTTATTTGTGTACATATATATATATGTCTTCAAACGTCGACATTCAAACAGCTTTTCCATATTGAGACAAACGGACTCTGCACAATTGTATCCATCTGGGAATGCGTTTTCAATAATTGAAATTCACAATTCTAATCAGTTTACATGAACGTCCAACCTATGATTGATTTTGAACAGTTTCGATTAACATTCTTGTGTCACTAATACAACAACTGCACTACCATATATTTTTCTTTTAAGGCGAGGTTATACCACAAATAAGGTTCCGTGACTACATGGGGCTATGGGTACACACGTGAAGTTAGTTTTACAATATCGACCCGCAAAATCCTTAGCATCGTATTGTTTTTGGGTTGTTCTTACTTTTTTTGTTTTTGGAATTTTTGGGGTTTTTTATTTTTAGTTCTTTTTATTATTCAAAATATACATAGGAAATAGCCTTTAACCAAATCCACCACACTGCCCGAGTGAAACCGGGAAAAACAGCTAGTTTATCTATAACTTCCTTCTGTACGAACAACTGTGCATCTCACTCAGCTTACTTCTCACAGTTGTGTAATGACTTTTATTTTAAGTACCAAGAAATCATTTTCCTTTAAAACCATTATATTTTCAGTTTCCATCTAAATTTTACTTTCATTTTCTTCCATGTAACTCTAGACTTGTAGGTATGAGATTTAAAAAAAATTAATATTATAAGAAATTTTTAATTTTATAAAGTAAAATTCCGACTCTAAGGAGACTGGTTGTAGTCTGCTTAGCAAAAGTTATTTGATATGAATTTGTGGAGAAAAAAGTTTCAGGGAGTTGATATACCATGTGGAGTGAAAAATACATTTCACCTATTTTCATATGTCTTTTTGCAACAACAATAGTATTAGACTCTATATTATTTCCTTCTAATGTTTACTATTGAATTGTATTACATATAAAATAAAGAAAGAAAACATTCAAATAAATTGTGTGTGTGTTGATAAATCAGTTCTTCTCGACTGAATTCTGCTTTTAAATTGTTTCAAACATCTTTCCTTTCTATAAAGAAAAATACCCATACATCATCATCATCATAAGTCTGCATTAAATAGACAAGTAGTTGTTTATTGTTGATAGCATTTTTAAAATGGTAACGTTTGCAGAGATAATTGTGTTCCTTCTCTGTATAAATTCTTCTTTTCCTTCAATTTCAAAAATGTATTGTTTGCTTTATCATTATTTGTTCTGTCACTCTCCACTTCAGCATTATGTATTATGACATATTTCTTTCCTTTTCTTGTCTGCTTCTCTCATCTCTCTCTCTCTCTCTCTCCTCTCTTTCATCTCTCACCCCCTCTCTCCTTGTCATTAATTTTAAACATATTTCATGAGAGAATACTTAGTACAAAACAAGAATAAATGTATATAGCAAGGGAGGGCAGTATTGAGGGATGTTAACATGATCAGAGCATTCAACTTAGTGCTGATTGCATCTACAAAAGGAACCTACATATATAATTCCAATACATAAAAAAAAACAATGTTATATAAGATGAGATCTAATATTGGTATTGTCAGTTTTAGTGATACACACTATTGTGATCATCTCCCATTTATCATAATATATTATTCTTTATGTCAGCTAGTGAAAAGAGAAGCATGGTGTCTATATGACTTTAACAGTGTAAATAGTTATGAACAAGAACTATAGTATAAAGGTGTTTATGTGAGATTACTTTGATGAACCATGGCCATGTCCTTTTTAATAGAAGTAGTTATGGAACTTTCTTTATAGGTTTCTTATTTCTATTGACAGATAATTGCTTTCAACCAGATTCTGTTGAAATGAGAAGATGAAGGGATCGTGTGAAATTAGGACAGTTGATGACAAAGAGATGCTCAGAGTTAGATTATTGAGAAAATATATGAGATACAGATAGGTTTTAAAGGGCATGGGTGCTCATAATTTGGTTTGTGTGAAACTACACAAGTGGCAAGTTTTACAGATAGTCTCAAATAAAACTAAGATGCTGATCCAAACAGTAAAATTCATAAGATCCCATGGAAGAGGTAAAAAAAAAATTACAGATAATCAAATGAATTGAGGTTTGAATGTTTTCAATTTAGTGAAATATTGTGATCGTTGTTTAATAAATATTTAGTATTTCAACCTAGTGTACCACGCTTATCATTGTCTCATGCAGATGTAAGCTTTGTGGAATAGAGCATTTCAGTCAAAGTTGTTTTTACATTTGCTTATGTTGAAAAGTTTCACCAGTGTCCAAAAGAGAATGGGTGAGATGGATTTGTTTCCTGAAGATTTCCCTAAGTTTTGGGCTACAGCATAGCCTAAAACTTGAGAAGCTTGCTTAACAATCATGAAGTTCTGGGTTTGAGCCTACTGCTTAACATCTTGGGCAAATGTCATTTTCTGTAGTCTTGGACTGATCTATAACTTGTGAGTGACATTGGACTGAATGATACTGTATAAAAGCCCATCAGGTGGATTGTTCCTGTAATTCTTAAAGGTACAGCTTTATCAGTGTGTCACAAACTCTATATGACGATTATGTTAAAGGTACATGTGCCTGTGGACTGCTCAACCACCTACACAATTCAGGAGCAGGTAATTCAGTTGATTGAACTGAAACTTCATCATCAAATGATGGAGATCCACCATAATGTCTGTGTGCATGTGCATATACACACTGTATCTGCACAAAAAAAAAGGGAGAAATTATTTTTTAAATGGTGATTTAATATCCCTCTGGTGTATTCTTGGTGTGCTAAATGTTTAGACATGTTGCAGAGGTTGTGTAGATCAGTGCAGCTTGCTACCCTGTGAGCTGTGTTTATCACTCAATCATATAGTGTTCTTATGAAAATTGCCTTGGATGTAATTCCAGATTAGAGCGCATCAGTGGAAATCATTGGAATAACTATCAGTAATGGGCCTGGCAATCAGGAGGTCACAGTTATTATGAACAGATATGATGTGGAGAATGAAATCATTTCTGATTTAGGCAATAAACTCTGTGTATAATTCAGAGGAAAGAACTTTTTTTTACTACCTTTGATCAGTGTATCTCATGGATATACAGCTGCTTGAATTCTTTGGAACAAAATAAGCCACAAATACAAACTACCTGAATATGCTATAGAAATTTTTTTTTTTTTTTGTTGCATATCAGTTTGGTTTGAACTCAAGCATTCATTGAAAAATCTAGATTTGGTTATGCATGCTAACTTTATTTTGTTGTAAGATTTAAAATTTAAGGTATGCTGTTGAAATAGATTTGGTTGGTATATGAAGACTGACATGTAGTTACGTAAAGGTTACCCTTTTTAATGTTTTGTACATAGGAAAGAAGTTTGTATGTATCTCTTTGCTAAGAGATTTGCTAGTTCTAAGAGCAGCAGTTTTAGTTGCACTTCATGGAGAATACCTAATAAGTTGTTCATTGTAGTTTAAATTTCTGTTGTCTTTTGTATGTTTTTTTTTTCCCCCCATTTACTGACACTACTTGTTGGTTTAATTCCTGACAGTAGTGCCACTGTGATCTCCCCGTTGCATGACAGGAAGTGAGATTTAAACTCTGTATGCACACACTTGGAACAGATATATAAGACATTCTATCCAAAGATCTGACCATTCCTCCGATCCACTACCCTGGATCAGTATGTTATTTATTGAACCTGTAAGGATGAAAAACAAACTTGACTCCTCAGCAGGATTTGAGCTTGTAGTGCAAACAGTCAACAAATGCCTAAAAGCTTTCTATTTGACTATCTAATGCCTCTGCCAATTCGCTACCTTTCAGCATATATTAATTACACCATTGTTAAGAATAGCTCAGATAGATATTATAACTTACTAGAAAATAAGAATTCTATAATCATAATTATTCGATCAGTTTTACATAATAATAATGATTATGTCCAATAGCAATTATGATGTTATTGTTTTTTGCCTCAGGTCAGACTTCACTGAACATATATATATCCTCAAAGGTGTTCAAGCTTTGAGCATCCTATCTTTTTGTATATCAAAGACTACAATATCCAATGTGTCCTTCCTATTTTTTTGTTTTTTTTAAGGACAGTAAGATGGGCTTTAAAAAAGATTTGGTTGCTATTACTAGCAGGTTGAACGACCTTGTGGAGGTTTTCTTTATTGGGTGGTGATAGCCATCGCAGCAGCTCAGTTTAAAACATTCAAGTATTTGCTTACTTTTTTTATTGACTGAAATGGTGTGATATTCACCAATTAACAGATATGAATATTGAGCTTACTTTGACATCCAGAATTTCCTTCTAATATAACATGACCAAACATGTATCTATTCTTGAATGTGTGTTTAATTAGCATGTGCAAAATTCTCATTTTTACTTTTGAGTGCATAAGAAAATCAATCTGAAAATCAATTTCACACTAAAAGCTTTATTAATAGTTAGTTACAAGTTTGAGTTAGTTACTGCTATCATACCGGAAATTAAAAACATTTTTTTAATTTATTTACTTCATAGAATCCATGCTTTGTAATGGATAAATCAATTATAGCATAAAGAAAATTTATTTTATGGGGGGGGGGGGGGGGTTAGTCGGTTAAATAACATTATCACTTTCCTTTTGCTTGTTACAATCACCGAGCAACAAAACATTTTATTGATATACATCTTACCTGTCTGGTCTTTAACTTATCTAAGCAAAAATATGTTTATATATTATCAGAATACATTATTGCATTTCCCTGATATTCCATGCATTTTCAATAATTTAGAGTCTATATAAAGCCCCTTCAAATTTAATATTCCGTGCAGTTTCTAATATCTTTACAACAAATACAATTCCAATCTTCTGTTCTAAAATATATGAGGCCTACCTTTAATAGCTCACATAAGTTAAATATTTAAAAGTGCCATTTATTAAATTTAAGACAGGCAACTTTGCAATTTAATCACATATTTTATTCAAAATGAAAATCACTTTTCTTTAAAAGAGTAATGTGATGAAAATTATTTAAAAATTTTTTAAACTTATAGAAAAGCTATAGAATAAACACCTATCACCAGTACAATATTTAATCCTTTGTGTTGTTTATTGTAATTTTTTGTGGAGCATTTACACTGGCCATATCCAACGAAAATATTTTACAAGTTTTATGTTCAAATCAGCCAGATCTAACCTTTCACACCAACTCTACATTATCATTCTAAAAATTAACAGTAACCTCATCAAAATCTTGAAAGCTACAAAATAATGCATGATTAATGCAAAACAATGTGAATGCTAAAGGGTTAATACATCTTCAGTGTTGTTAACATCTAACTGAAGGAGTAACATTTTAGATACTGATATTGACAGTTTCTAAATTACCTGTTAAAATAATAATTAGTGCTTGACATATATATATAAAGAGTTATGCAGTTTGGAAGATGACTCTTATGTTGAATTATTCAGTCCATTCCAACTTAAAATTTCAGACATTATATTAGGATCCCCTGAGTGATATTACTCAACAGAGTGTGTAGCTCAGAGCTGAGTTGCAACTTCTTTGCATTGAGCAGTCACAGCTCCAGTGCTATGGACATGTAATTAGAATGTTGCAGGAAACAATTGCAAGACTGATTCTTCAAGCCAAGCAGAGGACTTAGAGTTAGCCCAAGAATGAGATGGTTGCATAATATTCTTAGTCTCAGTTGGTCACACTTGAGAATGCAGCTGGAAAGCATAATGATGGTTGCTTCTGATTGGATTCTATGGGGGAAGTACCTTAGAACTCTACCCTCATGACTCTCCCAGGAATAATGAGCAGAGAAGATGAATAGATGGATAGATAGCAATGGTGATAGTAGTGTGTCATCTTGAATATGATGATGATGATGATGATGATGACGATAATGATGACGACGACGGCAAAAATATACAAACCACTTTGGTCAAAATTCTCCATTAAAATTGACAAGTTCCTTTCTGCTGTATTTACCATTCCATTATGTCTAAATCTGAATTACAATTGTTTTCAGTGCATCCACTGGCTGTGAATTGTAGAATGCAGTCAAATTAACAGATAACTGGATTTACTACCTGGTTTTCACTCCAGGATGCAGCTATTTCACTTCCTCTTGTGTTGCTAATACATATGGGAAGTGATACATATTCTCTTTTTTTGTCCTAAGATTCTATTTATGCTGATAAAGGACTCCTTTATTTGCAAAATCCTGCCCTGTAGTCTGTGAATTTGAAGAATGATTAAGCAATGAAAGCTGAAGATGAGTAATAACTTCTAGGAAATAAGTATGAAGTGTTGAATATGCTATATAAATCAGAAAGGTACTTGTTCATGAGGAGGTAAGGAAGATTATTGGAAATTAGATATAATTAGATCTAACTCTATCATAATTCATTGAGAAATTGAAAGAGGGAGAGAGCATCTATAACAGAGATAAGAGTTTAGGGTTGTGCACACGTGTGTGTGTGTGTGAGAGAGAGAGAGAGAGAGAGAGGTTTGAATTATTAGGAATGACACAAACGGAAAGCTAGCAACAGTTTGGGTAAGTTAAGAAATACATGATAAATAATTTTAGATTGATCTTTGGGGTTTAGGCATGGGAGAAGAAGTAATCAATAATTGCAAAAATTAAAAAGGAAAACATGTTAAAACTAATTACTAAGTTAACATGAAGAATATGCCAGGAATTGGAAATGAATAAACTCTCTAGGCTGTGTATTCAGAACTTTACCTTTCATTCATATGTGTGTGTGCTTGTGTGTGTATATATATATATATATATATATGTGTGTGTGTGTATACATATATGTGTGTGTATATATATATATATATATATATATGTGTGTGTGTGTGTGTATGTATATATATATATATATATATATATATATATATATATATATATATAATTACCTGTCATGTGACAGGTAACTTTGGAAGTATTCTTTCGCCACCATGGGTAATATCAGGAAATATGGCATATATGCAATTATTATAATTTAACTTCTATCAAATTTCTTGGTACGTATACAAAATGATGAAATGAATATTAATTTTCAAATGAAAAATATTTATTACTTGAAAATAAAATCAAATAAAACAAATTTCTTATTCCCATAACTATGCAATCTTCTCCCTCTACTCCTCTTCTGTCTCTATAATTCTTTCTCTCAAACCAAAAAGACTGAGTATAGCAGTCTTTTACTCATCCTGTACCTCTAATATCAACTCTGTTTGTATCTCCCTTTTATTCTCTCACTCCCTCTCAAAATAATGTAAAGCATGCCTCATGCCTGAAGAAATCAACCAACCTACCAACCAACCAACTAACATTTTTATCAGCTATATATATATATGTATACACACACACACATATCATCATTGTCATCATCATCATTGAATGTCCATTTTCCATGCTGGCATGGGTTGGACAGTTTGGCTGAAAACTGGTAAGTTGAGGAGCTGCACCAGGTTTCAGTCTAATTTGGCATGGTTTCTTCAACTGGATGCCCTTCCTAATGCCAGCCACTTCAAGAGTGTAGTGGGTACTTTTTACATGCCATCAGCACTGGTACCGGTTACGAAACACTAGCATCAGCCACAGCTGCAATCTCATTTTGTTTGACAAGTTTTCTCAAGCATGGGTATATCGCCAAAAGTCTCAGTCACTTGTCACTGCCTTCATGAGGCCCAAAGTTTGAGGGGTGCTTTTTACATGCCACCACCACTGGTGCTAGTTATGGGACACTGGCATTGGCCAAGGCTATGATTTCACTTGGCTTGATGAGTCTTCTCAAACATGGCATGAATAATTCAAAATTACAGTTCATGTAATTTGACAGGGTTCAATTAAAACAATTACTGGACTTTTTCCATTTGAGTTTTTTTATGTTATTCATTGTTCCCAAGGAAGTTTGATTTTTGTTTTGGTTTATGTATGGTGCATTTACAAATAGACTTTACTTTTCATATCAAGAAGATATGTGCTTATTCTGCTAACCTCTAGAACTAACATACACATATGCATGTGTATTCATTTTACTGTTTGTGATTTTGAGGAATTTAAGGCGGGGACTAAGTGAAGAGCTGAGTGCATGACTATTAAGCAGAAACAAACATACATCTTTCTTTACCTTAAGAGTCATACACTCAGTCCCTCCTTTGTGTTGCAACAAACATTTCCTTTTCAATTAAATGCAGATGATAATTATAATTACATAATTCATATGTTCTTTTCATGATAACTAGATGCTTTAGAATCTTCAATTCTGATCTCTCAAATATCTTGAGAAACTTTTTTTTTTTTATTCAGTGTTTCGCTTCAGCATTAATGTTATATTTTAGTATTTCTGCTTGGTTTACTTTTCTTGTTTCTTATGGTTACTAATATTTAAACTGTGTTCATTTTTGTTGTTATTTTTCTTTTCTTTTGTTTGTGAATTGAAAAAAAGAATTCTGATTAGATGAGCTGCAATTTACATGAAATTGTTTCTAAGAACTATAATTAGGTCATTTAGAGAAATCAATATAATAAATTCTACTCAAATTTTCAACAGTGCATGGATTCAAATCAAACAAGTTGTTCCTTCACTGTTTGTCCTGCTTCTTCTTAAACCTCTTAGTGGAACCAAAAGATTTAACAACTGGCTCTTATGAAGCACTTAACCTCTTTTATAGTTCAAACATTAATTGCTTATCTGGCTTTATGAAAAGCCAAATTTTCTTCATATCCAAGAATCCTTTCTGTTTATAAGAGCAAAAAAGGCATAAAGTGTAAACAAGTTTGAATATATGTGAAGACCAGGAACTAAGCCTATTTTATAAGCTTCCAATAATACCTCAAGGTTCAATTTTATTGACCAAAATAATAAGAAAAAAATATTAGATTATCATAGTAACATTTCAGAAAGTTAATATATTATATATTCATAAATCATTAGATTATTTATTAAATTTCAATCTCTCCCACTATTTCTCCTTCTCCTCCCACCCCCACCTCTGCCACTTCTCATTTTACAAGCTGTAAAAGTAATCAGCTTTTTATTCTTTTATTCATGTATCACATTTTAGCAGCATTTTATTATTAAAATTAACTCCACTCATATCTGATTTAATATGACTTTTATCAATAGAGAAATTTGTTGATAGATAAAGCAAAGCTTATCTTGATAATGATATGTAAATGTTGTGTAATCCAAAATTCTTTTTTCAATTCTGTATACAAATTGATGCAGCTTTCAAAAGTAATCCAGTTTGACAAAATAATTTCCTGTCTCTGTCTGTCATCTTTCTCCTGTATATCATCTCATATTGGATTACTATAACTTACAACATATTTTAATGTAACAAAACATAATTGCTTTGGAGTCATAATGGTTTTAATTAATCACTTGCTAGATTAAATTGTAAAATTCTAATTTTTCAACTGCTGAAATCAATATTTTTTTTAAACAACTCATCAAACTATTCTTGTGAAACGATGATGCCAATTTCTAATCTCTTCAATTAAAATCAATTGCAGCATTTAGAATAATAATAATAATAATAATAATAATAATAATGTTGATGATGATGATGATGGTAATAATAATAATTATTATTATTAGTACTACTGCTGCTACTACTTTTAATATCTTTCATGCTAAACCATGCTAATATTGACCAGAAACATAATGTTCATTGTGTTGAGAAGACATTGATCTTATTCAGAAATGTTATTGTCAAATGGTATTATAACAGTTTTGGGAAACTATTATTACTGTTTCTATGATTTTATTTTATAGTTTGGAATACTGCTTTGTCTAATTTTTTATGTTGCTATTAGTGATGAGTGACTAAATACCAAGGTTTTTAGTAGAGCATTTGATCATGCGCATTGCAATGTTTAATTGTGTCACTCTGAGTTCAGGTCTTGCTTTAGTCAGTTTTGCTTTTCATCTCTTCAAGATTGGTTAACCCTTTTGTTACCATATTTCTGTTGAAATACACTGCTTTTGTTTCAACTATTTTTGAAAATAAAGAAGAATTGACTAATATATAACCTTACCATTATTAAACTGGTGTTTTGAACATAAATTAACGTGAAATTTTGATGGGAAGTTTTTAATTTAGAATACATTAAACAAAAAGTGTGTATTATAGAACCTGAGGCAGCCTCAGGTAGATTGGTGTCAAAAGAGTTAAATAAGTACCAGTAATATACTGATGTGTTCAATCAGTCAACTATACTATCTCCTGGGGAAAGAAAAATTATCCCGCAACTAAACAAAAGAAATAAATATTTGTTAGATATTCAAACAGTTATAAAATCCAAGTACTTAACAAAATAGAATATTGAATACTTGCTCTTGGCTCATGTGTTTTGAAGCTATTGCAACATTATATCTTAGCTTTGAGTAAAGAACTTTAACTTTACTTAAACTTTGCAGCAGAAGCAGATTTTCATATTGGCAATTCTGATGGAAGGATTGATACAACTTATGGTGCATTTCATTGTAAATCTGATTTGATATACTTTCTGAATGCATATGTGTGCTTTATGTCACTTTTTATTACATTACATATTAGAACATCACAGAAAGTATGAAATTCTTTATTTTAAAAGAAATTTATTTTAGGCAGGAACATTTCTTATACATGAGTTGTCTTAGTTATTCCAATATGCTGACCTATTGACTTTTCTTTTTACAACATGATTCATTGAAGGCACCTGTACATGGTTGCTCAAACAGCTAGAAATAACTGTGAAATCTTCCTTAAATTGCATGATATTTTTCCATTTTAAAAAATGAAAGAACACAGTATCCTAGAGATGCCTCTAAAAAGATTGAATGGTCATGGTTGACCTAAGATAAACAATAGCAACTATTTTCAATACTGAAGAAATTTGAATGTCCTGAGTTTCTCAAAAAACTAGTTCCAAACTATATAATTAAATAGTCTTTCTCCTTCTCTCTTTTTTTTTTTTTTTTTACTCTAAACTGTTATCACCATACATAATCTTCATTTTACACCTGCTTTTCCTTTTTGGTATGGCTCAGACATCGTCAAAGTCTGAATCAGTTACTTGCCCACCCACCCCCCTAGTTCGGCTGCAGAGCACATCTCACTCACATGTTCCATTTTTTATATATATGATTTCTATGTCTGAATTGTCTTCTTATCACCAACAGTTTTACAAAGTGTACTGGATGCATTTCATCTAGTTACTAGTTGGCAGTAGTCCAAAAGGGAATATCTTGCCTCTAGAAAGACTAAAGAGCCCTTTGTATTCTATATTGTCTCCTTTCATTTATTTATCAGCACCAGGAAAGTTGTGTCATTTTCAACAAGACTGAAGAGAATCCCTTCTTCTTTGTTTTGTCTCTGTTGTTTGTTCCCCTCACAACTGGATTTTGGAGGGTGAGGACTAGTTGATTACATCAACCCCAGTGTTCAACTGGTACTTATTTTATTCCCCCCTCCACCCCCCACCCCCCCCCCCGGATGAAAAGCAAAGTCAAGTTGGTGGAATTTGAACTCAGAACATAAACACAATTGAAATGCCACTAAGCATTTTACCCAGTGTGCTAATGAGTCTGCCAGGTCACTGACATGCGTTCTATTTCTCATCAAATAGGGAATTTGGTGAGGAGGAAAAAGAGGAAGTGTGATAGAAGAGAACAAGGAAAAAGGAATAGGAAGGTGTTTGAAGAGAGTAATGGATGAGCCAAAGCAAAAAGATGAGAATGAAAAGAATGGCAGGGAAATAAAAGAAAATGTAATGGAGGAGATAGAGAGAATTGTAGTAAAAAGCCAGAACAAAAAGTGTAGAAGAGAGATTAAGTAAGAAAGCATAGAAGAAGAGAGACAAGGTAATGAAAAATAGAGTATCTGTATACTTTGTTTGTCACTGAAATCATTGCCAACTCTTATTGACTGTCTTGAACTTTCAGGAGTGACTTTTGTTTGTGAGTAAAGAGAATATATTTTTGTCTCTCAAATGAAGCTTCAGTTTCTGTTTGGGAGGGGAGAGAGGAATGTTTTTCTCTCTCAGATGATGTTTAATCCCCACCCAAAAACATCAGTGTCCACTTCGCTCTACAACACACAAACTTCTTTATATTCATAAACTATCACAGATTACCATCAGTTTCCCTGGTCTTTATTAAGGCAGTGACCTGGCAGAATCATTAGCATGCTGGGCAAAATGCTTAGCGGCATTTCATCCATCTTTATGTTCTGAGTTCAAATTCCACCAAGGTTGACTTTACCATTCATCCTTTCGTGGTCAATAAAATGAGCACCAGTTGAACACTGGGGTTGATGTAATCAACTAGTCCCCTCGACCCCAAAATTTCAGTAGAAAGTATTATCATTATTATTTTTATTATTATTATTATAATTATCATGAAGGTTGTGAGCTGGCATTACTGTTAGCATGCCAGGCAAGATGCTTAGCAGCATTTCATCTGTCTGTACATTCTGTGTTCAAATGCCACCAAGGTCAACTTTGCTCTTCATCCTTTTGGGGGTGAATAAAATAAGTATCACTGGGGTCAATTTTGGGGGTGATTAAAATAAGTATTACTGGGGCCAATTTTGGGGGTGAATAAAATAAGTATCACTGGGGTCAATTTCTGGCCTTGTGCCAAAATTTGAAACCAAGGCGGTGAACTGGCAGAATCATTAGCATGCCAGGAGAAATGCTTAGCAGTATTTCATCCGTCTTTATGTTCTGAATTCAAATTCCACTGAGGCCAACTTTGCCTTTCATCCTTTCAGGGTGGATAAATTAAGTATCAGTCAAATACTAGAGTTGATGTGTTCAACACTACCTCCCTAAGCCCCTGCAACCGCAGGGGTTGCAGGGCGCCTCTGTGGTTGAGGGGGTCCTATGTTGAGATCAAAGTATGTAGATGAGTCATCTATTTACTTTGGTTAAGATGTTGAATAAGAATTAAACTATATTAACTGAAAATTTCAAGAAATAAAATGGTAATGCATTGTACTTGCAAAAGTCTTGTAAAAAATATTACATTGTACAACAAACGTGTACCAGACTTTGTGGATTGTCTATGATATCAGTTGAACACGAACTTAGCTCTCAGCTTGATTATTCTGAATTGATTGATGATTTTGCAAAGTAAAAATTGTGCCGTGTTCATCATTGAAAGTTGCCTGGATTATAAAAGTGCTCTTTTATTCATATCTGGAAGTTTTACTTATTGAAATTTGTAATAGACCTAAATGAATTTAACTTCTACTTTTAAAGATGTTCTTTAGGATAACATGAAATAGAATAAAGTAAAATATAGCTATGAATAAAAGGTGCGTAGATTATAAATTTTGATTGAAGGGATGGGGCCTCAAAACAATAAGTTACATGAGGGTCTCTAAAAGTCACATGACGGAGCTGCTCCCTCTCCCAAAATTTCAGGCCTTGTGCCTATAGTAGAAAGAATAGTGATGAGCTGGCAAATTTACCAGAAAAATGCCTGGTGCTATTTGTTCTGACTCTTTATATTCTCAGTTCAAATCCTGCTAAGGTCAACTTTTTTACAACCCCTTCATCCTTTTGGAGTTGTAAAATAAAGTACTGGAGTCAAGTATATCAACTTGCCACCCTCCCATTAATTGTTAGCCTTGTGCCAAAATTTGAAGGTGGAAAGCTTGCTGAATCATTAGCACACTTGACAAAATACAGTTCTATATTTAAGAGATGAGGAATTATGTACATTATTTACATTTGACAGATATTTGTCCTCATCTTGTTTGTTTTTAACACAACATTTCGGCTGATATACCCTCCAGCCTTCATCAGGTGTCTTGGGAAAATTTCGAACCTGGGTTCTTATTCTTAAGGTATTTTTCAATGTTATTATCATTATTATTATTATTATTATTCTGCTCACTGCCTGGAATCGAACTCGGAATCTTGGGGTTAGTAGCCCACACTTTTAACCACCACACCATGGGCATATGGTGTAGTGGTTAAGAGTGCGGGCTACTAACCCCAAGATTCCGTGTTTGATTCCAGGCAGTGACCTGAATAATAATAATAACAACATCAAAAAAATACCTTAAGAATGAGAACCCAGGTTCGAAATTTCCCCCAAGACACCTGATGAAGGCTGTCGGGTATATCAGCCGAAACGTTGTGTTAACAACAAACAAGATGATGACAAATATCCGTCAAATGTAAATAATGTACTAGACAAAATGCTTAGTAGTTTTTCATATGTCTTTACGTTCTGATTTGAAATTCCACCAAAGTTTACTCATCTTTTGTGGGTTAATGAGCACTGGGGTCAATGTAATCAACTAATGTCCCTCTACAAAAAAAATTTCTGGTCTTGTGCCTATAGGAGAAAGGATTGTTATTTAGTTATTTTTATTGCATGCTTTTACTGCACTACCAAGTACAGCTCTTTATGCTTTGGGCATGTGCTGTATTTTCTTTTGGTTTTGTTACTATTTTGAAAGTACTTTATGTAATATGTATGTGGTGCCTAACAGTACTATTTTCAGTATACTGTACCTATTTTTAAGTTCTGGATTGTGTTATCTATTTTTTTTTTTTTTTTTTTGCATGACTTTTGATCATTTCGCAAGTATCTATTTATAGAGATTGCTTTTGTTTTTAGGCCTAATATTTATGTTATCTCTTTCCAGACTTTTATATAATTTTTCTATCTCTTTTAGCAATACATTATCATCTTTTGGGTTGTTATGTAAATTAGAAGGCATTTCTTTACTTGGTAGTCCTTAATAACAATATATGGCCAGTTAGCTTTGATCTCCTTGTCAGAGTGTTGCCATTCTAGAAGATCTTTTCTGGTGTATGACTATACCATCTCTTTTCTGTTGGTGTTTCATAATATTGGCGTAACTTGTAGTGAATGTAAGCACCAGGTTTGTCTTTTCTGTGAATGTATGAAGATGTTAAAGTCTTGATATTATATTTTTGAATGTTTTAAAAAATTGTTAGACACCATTTGCTAATTTAGTTAAAATTTTTCAGTAATAGTTTTGCAGTGTTTCAAAACTTTTACTATAATAATAATAATTGCTAATTTAGAATTATATCTAGTGAATGCTTGTCATAGTTGTGTATTTATATTACCATAATTTTATAATGGATATTTTAAGTTATTGGTAATCTATATTCAAAGAAATATATCTTTCAGATGAAATGGTAAAGCTTATTTAAGTCTTTCTTTCAAAATCATATACCAATGTATTCTTTAAATTTATTTACTTCTAATAGAACAACTGTTAAATCATAAACATTTAATTTTTCCTTGGTTAAGGTCAAGCAACCAGAGGGTATGTGGTTAATTATTTTTTCTCAGTCTCCACATCCACATATTCTGCAGTTATTTATCATCATCAACAACAACAAGGTGGTGAGATGGTAGAATCATCAGCATGCTAGACAAAATGCTCAGCATCATTTTATCAATCTTTATGTTGAGTTCAAATACCATTCTGGGCGACTTTGCCTTTCATCACTTTGAAGTCATAAACACTGGGTTTGATGTAACAAACTTACCACTATCCCTAAAATTCCAGGCCTAAATTTGAAACCTTCATTATTCTTATTATCATCGTTATCACTAGTGCCATATTCTGCCAGCAACAAGCTGACAGAATACAATTATTAGTATGTTGGACAAAATGCTTAGCAACATATTTTCTAGCTCTCTACAGTCTGTGTTCCAATTCTGTCAAGGTTGACTTTGTCATTCATCCTTCCAAAATCAATAGAATAAATACCAGTTGAGCACTGGAGTTGATGAAATTGCCTAGCACCATCCCACCAAGATTTCAAGCCTTGTACCTATAGTAGACAGGTTTATTATTATATTTTCTGTGATGCTTTTGCTCTAGCAGATGTTATATCGATATTATACCAAAAGACCCAGCTATATCCAGGGGCCAAAGGTCATTCTTTCTCCTTCAACTTTTCAACACCCTCCTTAGAATCCTTGCTGTTCCTAACAAGGCTGTTTTCTGCAGCAGTCCTGTCTTGATGGTAATTCCTGTTGCTGTTGGTGCTGCTGCTTCTACTGATAATGATGATGATGGTAATGCTTTTCATCTTTTTGGGGTTACAAGCTGTCAAAATGCTTAGTGGTATTTCTTTTGGCTCTTTACATTCTGAGTTCAAATTCCACTGGGGATGACTTTACTTTTCTTCCTTTAGGATTAATAAAATAAGTACCAGTTTAACACTGGGGTTAATGTAATCAATTTATCCCTTCTCCTGAAATTGCTGGCCTCTCGCCAAAATTTGAAACTGCTATTATTATTATTATTATTATTATTATTATTATTATTATTAAGGCAGTGAGTTTGCAGAATTGTTAGCATGCAGAACAAAATGCTTAGTGGCATTTCTTCCAGCTTATTACATGCTACAGTCAAATTTGTCTTTCATGCTTTAAGGGTCAATAATATAGAGTACCAGTCAAGTACTGGGATTGATGTAATCAGTCAAAACCATGCCTGCCAAAACTGCTGGCCTTACTCCAACATTTGAAGCCACTATTATTATTATTTCTACTGAGAGGCAGAATAGACAACTTTTGTGTTTCTCAGTTCAATTTGAAAATTTTCAAAACTTTGGCAGAGTGTTTGGTTTAATCTCTCTCTTTCTCCCTCTCTCTCTTTCTTTCTCTTCTTTCCTCTCTCTCTCTCTCTCTTCTAGTCTGAGATGTAAAAATAGTTAAATGCTGGTTTTAATCTTGATTTAATCAATGGTTAAATGGTTAAATTAAGCAGTACATTTATTTTTCTCTTCATGTTGCTTATTTCCTTTGTCAGTAGATTCCATTAAAAAAATTTTTTTTTAAGGGAGCTACTTTTGTTTAATGTTGATTATTTTTTCTTTCTTTTTTTTTAAAGAAATAATGAAATAATTGTTTAAAAGTTTTTTTGGCTTTGATATTAATATTCGTATATGGTATTTTCCTTAAAGTAATAAGTTTAAGTTTAAAAATCCATTTGTTTCTTTTTTTGTTATGTTCATCCTACTCTATTTTCTCATTAGTATTTTGGTTTATCATAATAGTGTCAAACTATAAAACAATTTTTTGAGATATATCTTGTCTTCATCCTTGAATCTATTTTTTCATTAGTATTTTGGTTTATCATAATAGCATCAAACCACCAAACTATTTTTGTAAAAATATTTTTTCTCTTCATCCTTAACACCATCAACTAATTCTTCCACATATAGTGAAGCATCATGATTTATTAATTTGTCTTGAGCATCTTTTATTCTTTTTTTGTATAAGCATTTATGTTATTTCAGATTTAAGATTGGATTTTTACTGTTTCCATTAGCTAGGTTTGGGGCTATTAATCAGAATAATCTTAGAAACCTCATTTATTAAATTACCTTTGTTCTAGAGTAGTAAACAACATTTTTACACTGTTGATAAAGATATTAAAATCTTGATGTTATCTGTTCAAATGTTTTTTTTTTAAATTGTTGATACCATTAACCAATTTAGCTAAAATTCTTCAGTAGTAGTATCACAATGTTTTAAAACTATCATTGTAGTAATAATTGCTAATTTGGAATTATATCTAATGAGTATTCATCATAGTTGTGTATTTGTATTACCATTATTTTATAATGGATATTTTAAGTTATTGTAATTTTTCTTCAAAGAAATGCATCTTTCAGATAAATAGGTTAGGCCATTAAATTTTCGTTCAGACATCATTACACTAAAAGTATACATACTAATGTATACTTCAATTTTATTTATTTACTTCTATTAGAACAACTGTTAAATCATAAACATTTAATTCATTATTCAATAGTGACTGTCTCTCATAAAGGACCTATTATATTATTTCTGCTTTATATAGATTTTCAGTCCCAGTACTAAAGATTAGTAAGATCGACTTGGTTGACCTTTACTGTAAAATGTCACAGTATAGAGGAATGCATTAATGGATAATTTTTCTCAGAATAGTGGCTGGTGAATAAGAAGTGGAAGCTTGGTGAAAGGTATAATTTATTAAGAATTCAGATAGATATTGTGAAAATATGAAAGGAACTAGACAGTGTGAAAAGGATCACATAATTTATCTGTGTAATAAGATCATTCTATAAATTGTAAAGCCAACAGGAAAATTCTTTGCTTTATATGTAAAAGCAATGTAGAAACTCATTATCCATGTAACCCGATATTTATAATGTGTAAAACACTGCCAGTTTGAAATGACATCTTTGTACAGAAAGCCAAGTTGTTACAGAGATAATTGGTAAGGTCAAGGAAAATCATTATATAGGGAACTTTCTGTTATGGAAATTGGTTCAAAGATGAGCTGGCTTACAAAATTTGCAAAATATATTTCTTTGTTAGCAAGATAAAGAAAGACTAACTAGATATTTGTGAAGAAGCTTCCTGGAACTTCAACATAGAAACGGTCACTTCATGTAAATATTAAATTGCAACACCTATAATATCATTTTATTGTAGTAATGTGATAGCATTGTCATGGTTAAGAATCTCTTTCTATCTTTATATTATATATCTTTCTCTCTTTCTCTCAAAGACACGCACATAACAGCAGTTTTCTTATTAAAGTTTCTGTAGCTTTTCTTTTTATTATTTTGTAAAGCTATTAAGACATATCTACTACTTTTAAACATTTTATTAAGTTTAGTGTCTTTTGCAGTCATGTGTAAACAGAAAAAGTAATAATCAGTTATCTCCATTATTATATATCGTGTATTATGTTTCATGTTAGGAACTTTTTTTTAAGTTAGTTCAGCTTGAGATTCTGATGGATATGACAAGCACAAATAATAAGAGAACAATATTAGCAAGAACAATGTACATTCCAACCATTGATCCAAAATAGAAGTAAAATAGAAACCT
Organism: Octopus bimaculoides; assembly: GCF_046866305.1. Lineage (NCBI taxonomy): Eukaryota > Metazoa > Mollusca > Cephalopoda > Octopoda > Octopodidae > Octopus > Octopus bimaculoides. The sequence continues at coordinate 162,333,192 of NC_142928.1, forward strand.
AATATTTTTCATTACATATGCTTTATGATTGTATATAATACAATTTGTTATAATATAATTGAAAATATTCTGAGAGAATATACTATTCCTTATAATTTGCTAATATAGCTGTCTATATCAGGTTTTTCTCATTTTAACTCCAGCTGCTATTTCACAGGATAACAATAAATAGAATATATTGTGTATTAAACAAAATGAATCCTTTATTGTATCTAAAATCAATGTCCATCTTGGATGAAACAGCGCAGATATTAAGCTTAGAACATAAGAAAATAAAATAATGCCGTGTATGTGTGGACAGAAGTAGCAAAATGGTTAAGTGGATGAGATGCCCAACTAGCTGCTCCTAGACTATCAGCCAAAATCTACTACAGATGCTATAGTGATTCACTCGACCTAACTGCTGAGAATAGGCAGTGGATCATTTGGTAATGTGGCTACCTGTAATAAAGAAGCATCCTATCCTAAGAAAAATTTAAATCTCATCTCCTTCTACTTCACATCATGAAACTGGATCTAAGAACTGGCTCCTGAAGCCCTCTAAGGTGTAGAAGCTACCGCTGTGTGTGTGTGTTGCACTTCCATTTACAGTTAAGTTCATTAGAAACTTCTGGATTTGTCACTAGAGATTCAGAATTCTTTGAAATATTTCACAAAATCATTAGTCCATATCCATATGATGGTTATTGTAAGGCTGGTGCAGATTTGAAATTGATACATTTATATGGCTTATTCCATTTCCTGTTAAATATATTCTGTTGGTTTGAATAAAAAACTGCTATAGCCATTCTTAAATAATACAAGCATTATCTTTTATTTTTTATAGTGCTTTTCTCTGCCAAAGTTTACTCATATCATAAGCACGGCCATGGTTGTGTAGTTAGGCACTTGCTTCCCAACTACATAGTTCTGGGTTCCGTCACACTGCATGGCACCTTGGGCAAGTATCTTCTGCTATAGCTTTGGGCTGACCAAAGCCTTGGGAGTGCATTTGATAAACGGCAATTGAAAGAAGGCCATCGAGTATATATGTGTGTGTGTCTGAATTTTCGCCCCCACTACCACTTGACAACTAGTGTTGGTGTGTTTATACCCCCATAACTTAGCTGTTTGGCAAAAGAGACCAAGAGAACAAGTACCAGCCTTAACTCTCTTGATACCAACCTGACTGAAACCACCTCTGGCTCTGTAGTACAAATGCCTTGTTTTCATAAGTTTTGAATTAAAATCTTCCATCAAACCTTGGCCAAAATTTATGTTCCTAACACCAGCTTAATGATAACTTATTTTACTACATTCTTTGTTATATTTAAAATCAATTGAAAGAAACACAGAGCATCTTAAAATAAATACAGTAACAAAATGGTTAAAACAAAAAAAGCCCTAGAAATTCTTCAAGGCAATGCTCCAGTATGGCTACAGTTTAAAAACTGTTGCTTCAAATATTCCCCAATCCATTGTATGTTAATCTGCCTGAAATCACTTCTGGTTCTGATACATGGCCTTTTCATTTTTAACAGTTCGAATTTAAAACCTCTTGACATAATTTTACGTAAAACACATTTTTGTTAAAATACATTTTAAACACCAACTTAATGAGAGTTATTTCACTGAATCCCTCCAAATACTTGATTATTTTAAAAATCAAATGAAACATACTAGTGGTGCCTTAATTAGAAATGTGAACACAAGAATTAATAAAGCAATAAAATATTTACTTGAGACTAGGAAACATTTTGGCTGTGCTACATAAAAGAAAAATGTATTGGCTTATCTTAAATTTTTTGATACTTATGATAAGATCTTGGATCAATCAACAAATTGTTAGTAAATATATTGATTGGTAATTCAATCAAAATAGCAAAGAAGGTAAACAAAGATCTAAGAAACTAAACATTTTTTTTTTAAATTTCATTTCTTGTTGTTGATGTTTGTTCAATAATGTCTGACCTAATAATATATACACTGATGTTCTACCATAAGTTTAGCAGGTAGGAATAGTTGTGTTTGTTAATCTAGAGTTTATAGTCATTTATGATTAGGATCAACATGATTCACGTCCTGACATTTGACATAACATTGTAATGCTATATTGTAATTTACTTGTCGTTAAACTGTTATTAACTTTGATTTTTTTTTTTTTTTTTTACTTTTAAATTCACATCATTGAGCTAGTCTAATTCACAGTACTATTAGTAACCACATAGGTTTTGTTTGTAAGTCTCTCCTTGTGAAATGTTAGATATATGTGAACATATGATATTTGAAAAGTCAAGTATATGTTTTTGCAGACTGAAAGTAAAATCCCTGTTTCACTTATATGTTTTCACTACTAATCATCATCATTTTATTGTGATAAAGCTGCTGTACCTACAGTTCTGAGTTGAAGTTTTGCTATAGTTTCCTTAACTAAGTCTTCTCTTTATCATTTTCATTTTGTAAATTTGAGAGATTTTATTCTATGCATACATTCTAGGAAAATTTTACAGCTTGGTGCTTTTATAACACTACTTAAAAAGTACAGAATTCTTTTTTTCTTTCCTTCCTTTTTTTTTTTTCAACTAAGTAGACTAAAGTAGTGCCTTACACTTGAAGTGTCAGTTGTTATCTTTAGGTATCTTCACATTTAATTGATTCCATGAGTTCTTTTGAGTTTTGGATGTCTGCAGGAGATTTGGGATTGATTCTTGAATGAAAAAACAAACCATTTGTATAGAAGTGACCTTGTGCATTTATACATGCGGATCTGTTTTTTAATTAATAACTTGAATGAAATGAAGTAATTTTCAGATAAAATCATGTAATTTTACATCCATCTATTGTCTTTTAGACTTAGTAACTGACTATCGTAAATAGATAGTTGAAGTGGCAACTATTGTGCTGCAAAAGCATGTTCCTAACAGGACTAAGTTTTGACCTACTTATGATGCATGTCTGGAACTTTTTCACTTCATTTACATTATTCATATTGATTTAGGACAGGCATGAAAGTCTCAACTTTTATTTCCCCTCCCTTTCAAGAAGTAACTAACAATAATGTCTTGATAAGTATTATTGACAATGAGCATTTAGTCAGAAATTGAAGGCATTTTTTAATATTTTTTCTTTTAGTGGATTCATTACAATTGTTTAAGATAAATATCTTGGATTCATGGATTGAAACATGGTCTAAACCAGTCATAGGCAACCTACAGCCCATGGGACTTTCTAAACAGCATACCTACCAAAAGAATTACCTTGAATTTCTTTAGTAGTGCAGCACACCTAATGATGAGTTATGCCTCATGCGGCCTACTTTTTGAAAAATGTTGCCCATGCTGGATATAAACTGTCATATATGCAAACCTTGCTACTGACCTTACATCTGCAAAACACTTGTACTTATTTTGTTTGATCATGTACAGTAGTTAAAACACTTAATGAAACATTGAGCAAATGTCTAAATTTGCTGCATTAAAAAATTAGTATAAAATCCTTTAAAAAATATAAGTTTGTACTTATGCTTTATCCTTCCGTTTGCACTTTGTTTCAGTCATTAAACTGGCCTTGCTGAGAAACCCTCTTGAAGGGTTGAATCTAACAACTCAACCCCAGTTCTTATTTTTTGAGTCTGGTACTTATTCTTTTGGTCTCTTTTGCAGAACTGCTAACTTATGGGGACCTAAATGAATCAACACTTGTTATCAAGTGGTGGAGGGGACAAACACAAACACTAAGATATATGCATATACAAATATATAATGGCTTCTTTCACTTTGTCTCTACCAAATTCACTCACAAGGCATATCTTGGCCCAGGGTGCAGAAGAAGACACATGCCCAAGGTGCTGTGCCATAGGACTGAACCTGAAGCCACATGGTTTCAAAGTAAGCTTCTTAACCACACTTCCACGCCTATGCCTGTTTTTGTATATATTGTATGTAGATCTGAATATAAGATAGAATGAATGTAAACAGAGAAAAACGAGTGAGAGAGAAAGAGAGACCTGTTGTCATTTGTTTGAAGCTTCATCAACTCCTTCAGGTGGCAGTATTTGAAACAAAAACAAATGCCTCTTTTAGCTCAGCAAATATAAAGTATGATTCATTAGATCTGCTAAGCAAACTGTGAGAAAACTAAGTTGAAAATACAATATACTATTAGAGATAATTTTTATGTATGCACTTGTGAAGGAGAAAAAGCAACAGACAAAGAACAAAGATTTTATTGTATTTACTTTTCACCTTCTTGTTCATTTCTTTCTGAAACAATACCACTAAGGTGAATAAAATGTTTATTCACAATTGTAGGTTTTTCATATTGATTTTGAATTTTGGTATTGTTTATTCAAGTTGCTATAAACATGATTATTCCACTTTATAGTTATCAAAAGAATACGAATAGTTTCAACAATGAATGCAACACAATACAATATATATATATATATATATATATATATATATATATATATATATATATATATATATATATGTATGTATGTATATACTGTTAATGTCATAAAAATTTATAAATTTTTGAGAGAATATGAAATTTCTTTTTTGGAACAGTGGATCTTGAGGCACATAGATCTATAAATAATAGCATATAGATATTGAGTTGAAAAATCTCCTTTGGATAGAACAAGTTGAAGGCTGCCCATAGGACTTGACACCACATCTCCTGTAGAGTTGGTGGACATTCTACTAGTGGACCAAATTAATCTTTCAAATTTCTACATTCATTTCAGAAGCTTTATTCTTCTTGTCTACAGAGTATCTAAGTGTGGTTATTTTTTCTGTCCAAAAGGGTTTCCAAGCCAATATTTTCATGCTCTAAGTTTTGGCATTATGCTCTTCAAGATCTACTGTTCCAAAAAAAAAGTATTTTGTGTGTGTGTGTACGTGCATGCAGAGACATGGCTGTGTGGTTAAGAAGTTCACCTTCCAACCATATGTTTCATGGTCAGTCACACTGTTTACCACCTTGGGTAAGTATCTTCTACTATATCCCTAGACTAAGAAAAGCCTTGTGAGTGGATTTAGATGAAAACTTGCCAAAGCCCATTGTATGTGTGTCTGTGCCTATGTCTCTTTGTTTTGACATCACATGCTAGTTGAAAATGGGTGACACCATCACACCTGTACTCTCATTCATTTGTAACCTTCCATGAAAACATGTCCAGACACAGGTAAATATTACCTTGATTGGAAATAGGCGGGGGTTGGCAATAGGAATTGTTTCTAGCCATAAAATTCTGCTTCAATAGATTCTTACTGATCCATGCAAGCGTAGAATAATGGACATTAAAATGATGAGTATATATATTTAATCAACTGAAAGTTACAAAAGTGATTCAAGAGCAGAGAGCTTCATGCATAGCACTTATCAAACTGACTTCAATTCTGGCAGCTTCATTCTTATATAGAATGAATTAGAATTTCTAGAATGTTTGATTAAACATTAATATTGAGGAGAGGTCACATGAAAATTACAAAATTTTGAATAATCTGCTCATTAAACAGAAAGTTATTTGGAGAGAAAACAAAATGCAGATACCAGCTGTCGCACACATATTAATGTATGTACAAACTCAAATGTACGATACATATTTAAGTTTATACATGCATTAATTTTCACATGTGAATATATTCATATGTTAATATGTAAATACACCTAAATATTGTGTCAACAGAAATACAAATGCATGTACATATTTTCCTATGAATACACACATGAGCTAAATGAATGCGCACGCACACGCATATATACATATGTACATATCCTTACACATAAGCATGCACACACACACACATATGCATACACATTGTTCAAAGTACCATGTAGTGGAACTGAACCCAAAACCACATGATTGCAAAGTGAGTTTCTTAACCATCCAACTATGCCTGCATTTATTGTTTACTTATTTTGTAAAAATAATTGGGGGTTTTTTTTTTGTTGAAATAAAGAAACAAGACAAAGGGTGACTATTTGCCTATGATAATAGATTTATCTATTTTGTTTTATTTAATTATGTTTATTTGTTAGCTTATATTCAGTTCATTAATGAATAAATTTATCTATGTGTTAGATAGAAAATAAAGTTTAATTAATTAATTAATTAATTAATTACTTCATCAGGCAAATAAAATATCTATCTTTGTTTAATTCAAAAGTAAGTAAATATTTGTTTTCTTATTTTATAAAGTAAAAGGATTTTATTCATTTTTGGCCAAAGAAATAAGAAAGTAGAAATAAAATGTAAAGGAAGATGTGATAGTAAATTTGTATATTTATTTTGTTACTCATCAGTAGGCATTATTAGCAAAGGAAAGGGAGTCTTTCAAAGCATGCAACTGACAGAAGGACCAGCCATTTTTAGTTGACAACAGTGTGATAGATAGATTAGACATTGTAGTGTACAGGAAGACATCATACATAACGAATGGTGTAGCAGCATTATAGTCAATCGTTACAAGGGCAAAGGAGATGCTTTAACCCTTTAGTAATCAAATTACTCTATCAAATGTAATGCTTGTTTAATCATACTGTTTTTAATTACTCATGCATTTTCTCATAGCTTTTGAGGTTTTGATGATGTGATTGCATATTTTTTAGAATGACATTGTAGGATAGGTGCTAGAGGCTGGAACTGGTTGGTTTTGAATATAAAACAGGTAGAATATTTGACCCTGATATGGTTGGTTTAAATACTAAACAGTTAAGAGGTATCAAATTGCTGGGACATTCCATGAAAGTTACAAAAAGAAGAGAGTTAGACAAGATGTGATGCTTTTTTTTTTAAGCTAGGGAGAAGTACTACTGATGCTCTCTTCCAAGTTAGGCAACTACAGAAGCATTTAGCCAAAAGTAAACCATTGTACTTGGCTTTTGTTGACCCAGAGAAATCCTTTGAAAGAGTCCCTCACTCCATGATCTGGTAGTCACTGCAGAGGCTAGGCATAAACTGAATGGCTGTTGAGAGCCATTAAAGCCATGTACAGGGGTGCTGTCAGCAGGTGAGAGTTGGCAATGACCACAGCAACAAATCCAGTATGCAAGTAGTAGTTCACCAGGGCTTGGCTCTCAATTCCCTCCTGTTTATTATAGTGTTCCAGCTCATAACAATGCAGTTTATGACCAGTTGCCCATGGAACCTCCTCTATGCTGATGAAATTGTTCTTATAGCTAAATCTGAGTAGAATTAGAAAACAAATTCCAGTATACTCTGTAAAGTGCTTGATGTTCGGAAGGGTATCCACCCATAGAAACTATGCCGAAGCAGACATTGGAGCGCAACACAGTCCTCTGGCTTAGCAGATCTTGTCAAACCAACCAATCCTTGCCACCATGTAATATAGACATTAAGTGAGCTTCATTCAGTTTCTGTCTGCTAAATTCATTCACAAGGCTTTGATCAGCCTAGTTTGTAGTAGAAAACACGTGGCCAAGGTGTCACACATCCTATTGAATAATAAGATGGTGGGACCTGCAGTTATGCTTCATTTATCCAAATATTGCCTAAAATGAGACAGTTTTCTACTTTTTATGAAGAGATTATTGTCCTTATTACTGTCATTGATGTACAGTTTGGTTGGATAACGCTGGACATAAGGCCAGATGGTCATGTAACTGCTTAAATAGTAGTTGCCTTGAAAATTAAGGTTGTTTTACTGAAGGTGTCATGTGACACCATGGATAACAATTAAGTGTTATGTCTATGTATCTATCTAACTAGTTAGGTATATATATATATATATATATATATATATATATATATATATAAACGTAAAATTAAAACATTTACGTTTTAATATATTCTTTCACCTCAGCCACCATCTGGCATATACAGGTGCTTACAATTATCAAGTATATATATATATATATGTATAATGTGTCAGTTCACTACAGCTGTTTCCTTTGAATTTTTAATGGAGATATTAAATCATCAAAAAAAAACCATTTACATCAGGTAATTGACACATTATCCATCTGTTATTTATTTATTATTCACCTCACTCAGAGCCTGCTCCTTATGTACATCCAAAGCATATTATGGACCATACAGTTAGTACAATGTGCATTTCTTGATTAGTCTCGGGGGGATATTGATATACTCAGTCAGGTAAAACTAATTGTATACATAACCTGAATATCTTTCTGTCTGTACTTCAGTACCCGCATATGTATTCCTCTGTTTTTGTTGTACACATTTTATTTTTCAACCAGACTCAGTGCCTTACCATTTAAGTGCTTGTTTCACTTCAATCCTGATCTATCTTATATATATATATATATATGTGTGTGTGTGTGTGTGTGTGTGTTATGTATATATTCTTTTATTTGTTTCAGTCATTTGACTGCAGCCATGCTGGAGCACTGCCTTTAGTCGAGCAAATCGACCCCAGGACTTATTCTTTGTAAGCCTAGTACTTATTCTATCGGTTTCTTTTTGCCGAACTGCTAAGTTACGGGGATGTAACTATATATACATACATATATCATCAAAATCATCATCATCATCATCATCATCATCGTTTAACGTCTGCTTTCCATGCTAGCATGGGTTGGACGATTTGACTGAGGACTGGTGAAACCAGATGGCTACGCCAGGCTCCAATCTGATTTGGCAGAGTTTCTACAGCTGGATGCCCTTCCTAACGCCAACCACTCAGAGAGTGTAATGGGTGCTTTTACGTGCCACCAGCACGAAGGACAGTCAAGGGGTACTGACATATATATATATATATATATATATATATATATATACATATATATGACGGGCTTCTTTCAGAGTCCGTCTACCAAATCCACTCACAAGGCTTTGGTCGGCCCAAGGCTATAGTAGAAGACACTTGCCCAAGGTGCCACGCAGTGGGACTGAACCTGGAACCATGTGGTTGGTAAGCAAGCTACTTACCACATAGCCACTCCTGCGCCTATATATATATGTATCTTTGTATAAATACATGTGTGTGTGCATGTACATATATACATTTAAATGTTTGTATCTATCTATCTGTATATGTATATATGTGTATGTGCATATGTATGTACATATATATATATATTGTGCTTAAATGTACAAGTGAAGGCACATGGCTTAGTGGTGAGGGTATTCAACTCATGACCGTAAGGTTATGAATCCGATTCCTGGTGGTACAATGTGTCCTTGAGCAAGACGCTTTACTTCACATTGTTCCAGTCCACTCAGCTGGTTAAAATGGGTTGTACATGTGTATTTCAAAAGGGCCAGCCTTGTCACATTTTGTTTCACTCTGAATCTCCCTGAGAACTATGCTGTGGGTACATGTGTCTGTGGAGTGGTCAACCACTTTCACGTTAATTTCACAAGCAGGCTGTTCTGTTGATCAGATCAACTGGAACCCTTGTCATCATCACCAACAGAGTGCCAGTATTTATATATGTACATACTAGCATGGAAAATAGGCATTAAATGATATGTGTAAATGTTTGTGTGTGTGTGTCTCTCTCTCTCTCTGTAGATATATATATATGTAAGTGTTGGGCAGTGTTCTTCTCTATGTGTGTGTGTGTGTCTCTCTCTCTCTCACTCTCTCTCTCTATATATATATGTGTTTGTGTGTGTGTGTCAACATCAATCTTTGAATGACCTTCTTCCATGCCGGCATGCAGATAGAACATTAAATATATAAAAAAAAGTATATAACAACACAGATATTGAAATATTACCTGAGAGAGAGAGAGAGAAATTATCCATTCTATTTGTGATGTTCAAATTACCACATAAGTAGAGGTGTAGAATTTTGTGCTGTGGATTGAGTTCTATAGACTGTCATTGTCTAGGTGAGAGGACATGTGAGAGGAGTAATTGGATGTAGTCCTGTGATGCATTGTGAGTCTTAGGAATGGTTTATTGATAGTATCTATCGGCCCTCAATCAATTCTAGTCAATTGTAAATTGTTGGCTTGTGTTTTTTTTTTCTCAGAATATAATTTCTTTTATCCAAAGGTTACTGATATTGCATGTCCTTGTTCATGTTCCTACTCACACATATGATTACTAACTTAGTATCTATCAAAAATCACTGTCTTTATTTCTGTCTCCTTTCAATAATTCTTATTCTTTCTAATTCAAGCCCTTCTCCGTCATCTTCAAGTGTTTTATCTCCTCTCAATTCTTCTTATTCTTTTCCTCTCATTCACAGTTTCTGTTTCTTTTTGTGTTTGTTGTTAGTTTACAGCACTTCTTTTTTCCAGTTCATGTTGATCATTGACTTGTTTTTCTTCTTGCGATAATTGTGGTCTTTTTGTCGTTCAAAGACAGACTGTTTCTTGGGGAATATGGCTGACTGACTTTGTTTCACATCTGTCTTTCCGTACTGGTATGTGTTAGATGGATGCTTATTGAGATATTGTTTTGCAGCCCGATGGCCTTTCTTTACCAGTTTTTAAACTAAGGGAATTTTTATTCCACTTGTTCTCAAAAGTGCTGAGCTAGATGAGGATTTATTGACAGGGAATATCAACATAACATCACTGTTTTTTGCTCAATACTTTCATGTGAGGATGCAGAATGTAAACATTTACAGAGACAGATGCATACACATGTGCAGCATGCATGCAAACTCGCATACATGCATGTGTGTGTGCATGTATTACTGACACTCATCATCTCTTACTCTTCTTCTTCCTCCTCCTCCTCCTCAATCCACTTCTATTTCCTTCACTTTTACTCTCAACTGATGTTCACCATTAACCATACTTTCATCTATATGCTCCACTCATTGCAGTCACCTCTATCCCTGTCTCTAACCATTTATCTGTCTCATTCCACATTCTCACAAACTTACCTGCTCACCTATCCTTTCCTCTCCTCTATCCTTATTCTTTCTCTTATATCCACCTATTCACCAAGAACACCTACCACCACTACAGTAATGATATCCTAAAGACAAGGTATCATATAAAAAGCATTGGCACAGGTGCCATGTAAAAAGCACTAGTGCTGGTGCCATGTAAAATGCACTGGTGTTGGTGCCGCATAAAAATTACTGGTGATGGGGCTACCTAAAGAGCACCTGGTACATTAATTAAATTGGTTGGTATTAAGAAGTGCCTCCAGCTGTAGAAACTAAGTCAAAACAGACTATGGAACCTGGTACTGTTTCTGGCCTTGCCAACTCCTGTAAAGCTGTCTCACTTATGCCAGCATGGAAAACGGATGTTAAATGATGATGATGACAAGTCTTGTGCCTTGAGAGTATATCCTCACCATCTCTTTTTCTCCCTTTCCATGTTGGGAAGCTGTGTATCTCCTCTACTGCAAGACACCTATTTCCGTCCCTCATAATTTTAACCTCTTAACACCTAGCACACAGCTGTCCAACCCATCCAGCATAGAAGATGCTAAATGATCATGATATACCAGGTTTCTTTACAGTTTCCTTCTATCTACTCTGTTCCCAAGTTTATTGGTCAACCCAAGGCTTCAGTAGGAGACCAAGGTGCTATGCAGTGAGATAGAACTGGAGACCATGTGGTAACAAAAGTAAACTCATAACCTTGTCTCTGCCAATACTTCTTTTATCTAATTATATGCTTGTGTGCATGAATATATGTATCTAAGTGTGTATATATATATATATATATATATATATATATATATATATATATGCACATAAATGCCTACACACACACATACACACAGTCACATATATACATGCTTGTATACAACATACACATAACTATGCCTTAAGTTAACCACCTCCTATGTCTAATTCTATTCAAATTTATGCCTTTCATCTTTGATTCACTTAAATCCAGCTTAGTTATACACACACACACACATCAATATCCAAACATAAACATTCACATATATACACACATGTGCATGTCCATACACACTTTCTCTCTCTCTCTCTCCCTCCTTCTCTCTCTCCTTCTCTCTCTCCTTCTCTCTCTCTCTCCTTCTCTCTCTCCTCTCTCCCCACCCTCTCTCTCTCTCTCTCTCTCTCTCTCGTCACTAACCAAAGCAAGACAATACTCTCCTCCCTGCAAGTTGTACCATATCCTTCTTCTACCTTCCCAAATCTTTGTACATGTATGGAACCCCTCCTGCAATAGCCCTCTTATTAGCTAAAACCCTTTTGTTCTGATTGAACCAACAGAGCTAAAACTTATAAGTAAGTCACTTTTGATATACAAATTATGTTTGACTTGACAATTGGTGTTGAGTTCTACATCAGATATGGTTTTTGTCAATGTTTAACATCCCCCCATATATGTTGAATGTCTATGCTATAAATTCATATCATATCCAGTGGTTTGCTATGTATAAATGTCTTAATTTGTAATGTGGCCATTATTATTCCTATATTTAGTTTGTTAGGTTGATGTTTTTCTTTAATGTTACTCTTTTCTGGAACCTGTTTTTGTTTTTAATCAAGAGTTACTATTTATAATCAAGAAAAAAAAAAAAGAAAAAGGCTAAATGAATATAAAAATAACCTAAAAATTCTGTAGGTGTGTATAAGAAAAATTGTGGGAGTGAAAAAAAAAAGAAGTCTTTTACAAAAGAAAATTTGTTTCACTTAAATGATCGATGTTAATTGATTCAGATAGTATTTAAATCAATAGTAGTATTATATTTGCAAAAGGCAAGTTTCAAGTGGTACTGGTTGAACCTTCTGGGGGAATGCCAGATATCGATGAAAATACATTTTAATGTATCATCATTATTCCATTCACTGGAATTATGAACTTGATCTTCAAGTATCAGAGCAGGATTGCTTTGCTACCAACTCATTATTTCATGTTTTAACAAACTTTTTTTTGATGTTTTTATATAGTTTATATTTTGATTTTGATATCATACTAAAAGTAATATCAAATGACTTAGTTCATTTGTTTTGTTTGTTTTTACAATTACTGAGGCATTGTTTTACAGCCAGATGCCCTTCCTGCAGCCTACCCTTATCTATTTTGTCTTTTCAACTTAAGGAGTTTTCATTCCACTCATTTCAAAAGCACAGAGCTATTGGATAATTTGTTAACAGGGAAATGGTAATAGATGACGGCATCCATACTTCAGTGATTTTTCAAATTACCAAATATAAGCATTCACACTGACACACATATACACATACTAAATTCACTTACAAGACATTGGTTACCCCAGGGCTACAGTAGAAAATACTTATCCAAGGTGTGACACAGAGGGACAGGACCTGAAACCAAAATTGTGAAGTGAATTTTGTTAACCACAAACAGTCATGTCTGTATTCATTTCATAAATATAGTAAGGAAAGGTATAAACAAATTTAATACTCATTTATTAAGTGTCCAGTGTTGCTTATAAGAGTGCAGTGCACTAGGGGATGAGGGCTTATATGGTAACTAGATGTTGGATCTTCTTTGTATCAAGTATATCAACTTGTCACTTATTCTAGTACAACAGTAATGTCCAGAGATAAGATTTTTAAAATATCAGTCATTGGATTGTTGCCATGTTGGGACATTACCTTGAAGGGTTTTAGTTGAATCAATTGACCCTAGTACTTATTTCACTAATTTTTTTAAAGCATGATACCTATTCTATCAGTCTCCTATGCCAAACTGCTATGATACAGGGATGCAAACAAACCAACTTCGCTTGTCATGTGGGAGTGGAAGACAAACACAAAGGCACACACACACAGTGGGCTTCTTTCAATTTCTGTCTACTGAATCCACTAACAAGACTCTGGTTGGCCCAGGGCTATACTTAGAGGCGTTACCTACTCAATGTGCCATGCAGTAGTACTGAACCCAGAACCATATGGTTGGAAAGTGAAATTATTACCACTCAACAATGCCTGCAGCTATGTATTAATTTTCTTGTTTCCTTCATTTACTCTACTATTTTAAAAAGAAATAGGTCAATTTTTCCTCATCATAAATAAATTACTTAAGGTTTCTGATAATTACAATGGTTTCCCAACAAATCTAGCCAAACAATTGAGTTCCCAAAATGAAAAATATAAAAACAGTCTCGGCATTCTAAGAATAAAAGTTCTACTATGAGAATTTTTATCTGAAATTTTTTTCCTTCTTTTTCAGCTCTTATGTGTCACTTAGAACTTGATTTTCATGTTATTTATACAGTAAAAATCAATAAATGTATTGGAAAAAATAGAAATATTATTAGACAATGGTAAACATGGGCATGCAGCGATTCCATACATCTTAGTGTGTGTTATAAGTTTTAATAAATGCTAAGATAGTCAAACCATATAAAACCATTCTGTAGTATGTTTTCAGTCAGTCTTTATTTTCTGTTATTCATTTTATAGTCTCGTTATAGAGATTAAATATTGAAGGTTAATGGTCATATAGTTTCATTTTATTTTATCGTGTTCATTGATATAGTGTATATTCTAGTTAACTGCTTGTCTTAGAACTGTTATATTCCACTCTGTGGTTGCTGTGTGGTGTTTACCTATCATATTTTAAGTTTGCCACTTACAACTAGTCAAGTTGCATCTAACATACTGAATGTAGTTAACCAAAAAAATGTTTATTTAATTGAAATTACACTTGTAAGGAGGAAGAAAAATTATTAGCTTTTATCTTTTATGTAGTTTCAGCCATTGGACTGCAGCCATGCTGGTGTACTGCCTTGGAATGTTTTTTAGTCGAACAAATTGTCCCCAGTATTTAAATTTTAAGTCAAGTACTTATTTTGTTAGTCTCTTTTATCAAGCTACTAAGTTACAGGGATGTGAACAAACCAACATCAATTGTCAAGGGGTGGAGGTGGGGGGCAAAGACAGGTGCAAAGAGACATATTTCAACGTATGTGTGTGTGTATGTATATATATATGTGTATGTATATAAGTATATATGTGTATATGTATATATGTGATATATATGTGCATATATATATATATATATATATATATGTATATAAATATGTGTACATATATATATCATCATATAAATATATATATGCCTATATATATGTGTATATATGTATGTGTGTTTATATATATATATGTATACAAGTATATATATATATGTTTATGTGTATATATGTATATATATATGTATATATGTGTGTGTGTGTGTATATATATGTGTGTTTGTGTATATGTATGAGTGTATATATTTGTGTACATATGTGTGTATACATCTAAGTGTGTGTCTTTGTACCTGTATTTGTCCCCACCCCCAACACAGGCTTCCACATAGTTTCCGGCCCTGGATTATACTGGAAGCTATTTGCCCAAGGTGCCACACACTGGGACTGAACCCAAAATCATGTGGTTGCAAAGAGTGGACTTCATGACAACACAGCCATGTCTGTGTCTATATGTTTTTTGTTAGCTGTTTTTTTTTTTTTTTTTTTGACTTTTTGCAAAGAAAATAACTTCAAAATCCAAATTGATTAAAAACTGGATGGAGCATGCAATGGGGAGCTAGCATTATTATTTGGCAGTATGAACATGTTTTGGTCATATTATATTTCCTCAACTAAGCATAGTATTATATTTAACAGATGCCAAAATAATATGGTGTATTTATTTAAAGACTGTTGTTGATCACTACTTATATTTCTTGGATATTCTTCTGAATAGCCTTTAAAACCAAAAGTACTCCAAGGTTTATTTTTTTGTTTTTGTAGCTATTCCAGTGATTTTATGCCATTTTCGTCTATCACATTATTTGATTTTGCCTATGCTATTACTTAGGATTATGTGTCATGTGTCAGGCAATTGAGTAAGATTAGTATAGTAAAGACAGAATGTAATGAGTTGAATGTTTTTGTCATGCAAGAATGCTACTGAGAAGAAACTTGACAAGATTGCAATCCTTTCCTGAAAGGCTGCATGTAACAATTGATGCAGAAACAGAGAAAGTGGTTGCTTTGCTAAATATTACTGCAGTCTGTTGTTTGTATAGTTGTAATTTATAATATTTAGATCTTGTAGATAGTTAACAGCATCTCATGAATGAATTGTTTCATGGTTATAGTAAGAAAACTAAATCTTCTGGATGCAAAATGAGTTCAGTTGAGATTGTAGAATTTCTAACAGATGGAAAGTGTTGTTAAACACTTGTCATATGAAATCTGATCTGAAATGTTTGTGTAAATCCCCAAGTTCCTTATTAGTAGCTCCATATTTGCATTTATTAAAGGAGCTCTGTTAGGTTACATCTCATTAACTCTGAGTGTCTTCAAAGTTCCATTATATTCTCAATATTTATTCCATTAATGTTAATGATCCATTATCTCCAATCTCCTTTACTCATTTGCTAGGAGTATAATTTGAAATCCCTATTGACTTTAAAATGTTACAATGTGATGGTCTAAAACTTAGGATTCTTTTCTTTTAACACGATTAACTTAAATGTTCCATGTTTAATGAGAGATAAACTCAAATGCCACTTGTCTCTAAGAAATATTACAGCATTAACCTCACTTTTTTTAAATATGTACAGTGCATGGTTAAAAGATTCTCTTCAATACTGATGTCAAATCCTGATAGTTTTCCTAAATTTTCAATTACCATGATTACATAAAAATGATTCACTTAGCTTTCCAAAATTAAAATTTTTGGTTTACTTTAAATCTGAACAATTTGTCTTAATTATATAATGTAAAACTTAAATTTTAGTCAATTAACAAGTGCTGTTTTAATATATTTCATGACAAATCTACCTCAATTATTAATATTTTCGTTATATCCAGAAATGGAAAAATATCATCAGTTTGATTGGCAACTATAGTTTGCCAATTATATCCAACCTAATCTTTCATCTATTTTTACTAATCTCTACTCCTCACAATTCTTTCAACCTACTTGAAAATTCTGTTTCACTCCAGATCATTTTAGCCATTACCGTCCCATTTTAATTTCAAGCACAGTGTGTCTAGGATAAGTGTGTCTTTGGAGACCTAGTTTTTTTTTATGTAGGAATCTACAGAGACTACACCATTGACTGGTTTCCCCAGTGATTTTTTTCCTGATCCATAGTTAGACTTGAAGTAAACACAGTAAGCAACTGAACCACTAATTAAATCTATAATTCACTAGTGAACTATACCACCTTACAATATCTACTTAAGACTAAGTGAATGTAGTTATTGAGTGTTCATTAATCTAAATCCGACATTACCACTACCCAGGTATTCCTGTCTCTTGGCCTAGGAAACTTTAGGAGTTATGGGCACTGCACCTTCTCATCAAACTAAAATAAATTCTATTGAGTGACTCTGTGTGTTTGTAGTAGTAGTAGTAGTAGTAGTAGTGGTAGTAGTAGTAGTAGTAGTAGTAGTAGTAGTAGTGGTAGTGGTAGTGGTAGTAGTAGTAGTAGTAGTAGTAGTAGTAGTAGTAGTTGCTGTTGTTGTTGCTGCTGCTGCTGTTGTTGCTGCTGCTGTTGTTGTTGTTGTTGTTGTTGTTGTTTAGCCACATGTAAGTCCTGACTGAGTCTACTTAGATGAAAAGCATTCTAACCATGAATATTCTGTCTTTTCCTTTTTCTTTTTTCAATATTATGTGCCTAAGACAAGGTTATTGGGTTGGCTAAAAAGTTCATTTGGTTTTTGTCAACACCAAACTTCAAGCACTCTAATAAGTATCTGACTTCCATCTGTCCCTTGTGCATGCACACTCATTAGATGCTTAACATTTCAATATAGTTCAATGTGAACTTGGAACAAGTCAAGTTGTACTTTGTATACTTAGGATCACCTTGAAAACAGGGAACCAAAACAAACATTATCAACACCTCATGGCAACAAAGCACAGAAACCTGCAGAAAGATATGCACTGTGTATGGATAAGATGCAGCTATGAAATATGTATGCCAGAAGTGGTTTTTCAAGATTTCAATCTGGAAGTTTTTCAGTTAAAGATGCAAATCAAGTGTTGAAAGCCACCCACATTAACTTGGATACAGCAGCTAGCTTAATATTTGGGTCCCACATCAGTTGAATGAGGCTAACCGCACCCACAGGATTTCCATCTGCAGTTCATTGTAGAAATGTGAAAAAAATTATTCTTACTTGGAACAGAATGGTGACAGGGATATTAAAAAAAAACAAAAAAAAAACGGATCATCTATAACACTGAAGCACAAATGATCATAAGAAAGCACAGCAAACCGCTACAAGCAACATGCAAAGCAGGGTTTAACCTGAAGAGGGTTATGCTTTCAATTTAGTGGGATTGGATGGGTGTTGTCTTTCATAAGCTTCTTCCCACAGTCAGAACCATTAATTCAGACGTGTACTGTTGGTCACAGTACACATTGAATTGATGATTCTGACTGGACAAATTAAATATGATGGTCTACCAGAAACATCCAGCACTTGCTAATCGTAAGAGCATTGTCTTTTATCATAACAATGCCAGACTGCACACTTTTTGCTGACATCCGTAGAAGCAACTGGGACTTGACTATGAAGTTTTGCTGCACTCACCTTCAGATTTCCACCTGTTTCAGTTTCTTCAAAATTCATTGAATGGACTGACCTTCAGTACTGAAGAGAATGTAAAACTTTATTTGGAAGAGTTTTTTGCCAGTTAAACAGGAAATTTTTGAGCAGGAAATAATGGATCTGCCCACAAGCTGGCAGAAAATACTGAAATGTAACAGTAGTTATATCACTGATTGAATAACTCATTTCATACTTAAGACTTCTGCCTGATTTTCACTTAAAGAAAAATAAACAGACTTTTTGACCAACCCAATATATAATGTGTCCTTCCTTTTTTTAAAATGTAAGGGTGTCATTTGGGGAGGATTTGACTGCTATTTCTAGTAAGCTCCATAGCAGTGTGTAGACAGTTAGCAAAAACCTTAACATAATCATTTGCCTGAATTTGGAGCTAAATTACTTACATTAAATATTGCTTGTTATGGAGAAGGAGAAATAGAGTATAAACTGGCTGATTAATCTTTTGATACCAACCTTGCCAAGAATAATACAAACTTGGTTCAATAATACAAACTTGCTGTTTGAAAGTGATCTAAATGACAACAAAGTTATTTTAGTAAATTCTTCATTATTTTAAAATAAAAATGAATCAAAGGCAATGCATTTTAACAGAAATGCAGTAATAAAAGAGTTAATGATAAAATATTAAGTATTATAAGATGATAGACTATTGTTTTTGTTGTTTATTCGTTTTGTGCCCAGATTAGATTGTTTAAACAGACCTATGATCAGACATTCTCCCTATAACAATTTGCTCAATGATTGTAGATAGAAGCTACAAGTAGGTTTGACAGACCTTAGTAATGTTAAGTTAGTTTTAATGTATTTAATTCATTCAGGAAACATAAAAAAAGCTGACTAGAATTAATTACATAGTGAAGAACATAGACTAACAGTTTTTTTTTGTTTTTATTTTTTCTTTTTCACCACCTAATTAATCTAAGTTTTTTTTTATGATGCTTCTCATATTGAATATGTTAACACTAACTAAACCACTGTTTTTCATGCCGATGGTGTTCCTGAGTAACTTATTCTCTAAACTGACCTCAGAAAATTTATGCTAACAAGAGACACATTTGAAAGTAGTAACTTTAAATTGGAATGAGTTTGTAAACTCACTCAAACCATACTGATTGAGATAGATAGAAATATATGATGATGGTCGGTGTTAGTATTTCAGTAAGTGATGCAGAAGTTTTGTTTTTACTGTACAAATATAATCAATGTTTAATATAAAACTTACTAATCATTTGCAGAGGCATAAAAGTAATTAAAGACTAATTTATTTATGCTAACAAAATGTCAGCTTATCTGAACATGAAGCGAATTATATATAATTTGACATGAAAAGTGTTTGGTGAAAAATTGTGTCATTACTAGAAAATGAAATATTAACATAATAAGAGTTTTTCAGATGATTGACTTAAAAGGGTAATATTCAACATCAAACTGAACATACTACCAATTGTTTCATGAAACAGCTGAATCTGTAGACCGTTTATTTGTTTACTATTTTGTATTTGTTTGTATTTGAGCTGACATTAAATAGTTTCGTCTGGTTTGCAACTGATCAAAGATCAACTTATTTATTTTCTTGTTTGTTCAGTAATTTGTCTGCTATAATTTGAGCTTATGGCCATATCTGAACATATTAATCTAGTACTTTAACCACTTACTCCTTATGTCCCTTGGTAGATTGTAATTGTTAGTCTGTGTATTGGCAGAATCATTAGAGTGTTGGATAAAATACCTTCCAATATTTAGTTGCACCTTTACATCAACTTTACCTTTCATGCTTCTGGGGGTTAATAAAATAAAATATCAATCTAGAGATGATGTACATTTCAATAATGCATCCTAGGTATGAAAGGAATTATAATAGAAGACTAAGACTAAAATCCTATTTAATCTTCAGAGGTATAAAAATATGAGAAAATGCTTGTGTAAGAAATAAAAATATTAGTTTTCTTTTATATTAATATAATATTTTAAATTTAAAGGAGGTGATGGAATGTTATAAGGATTGTGCCTTTCCTGAGAGCTTTAGCACTGTTATGTTAAATCTAAATATTTGAATCTCTAGCGAATAAAAAGGGGTTTTAGGTTTATTAATAAACTTCAGTTTACATTATTTATTGTTGTTTAAGTTCAGGATAAACATGATCTGGCCTGTAGGTAGTCAGCCTAGTGGCTTGTTGCAATCAAGTAAGGTATCAACTCTTTATTGTTTGACCAGTGTTCCTGCCATACCACATGCTATCTCAATTTTAGGCAAAACACATCCAATGTGTCCTTCCTTTCCCTTTTCCTATAATAAAAAGGTATGGTTTAAAAGTGATTTGTTACTTTCAGTAGTTCATGCAACAGCATAATGTGTCCTTTCTTAACTTGGTTTACATTGTTTTTAGAGTCTGAGAAACAAATCCCATTACCTTTCTGATAAACATTATTTATTTTATTTTGTAATTTAACAATAGCATTGTTTCCTGAAGGTTTCCAAACTGCCAATCACTGGTTCATTGCATTTTTAGTGGCAAGAGTGTCAAAGGAGTGTCGCTACTTTTTCAGTTTTTTACTTATAAAGGCCCCTTTTGATCATGACTGCCTATGAGTTTCTGCACCTTCAAAAGTTCTTCTCCAAGGTACAGGCCTGGCCAACAGTTTTGGCAAGCAGACCAGTAATTGTCCATGCATGCAACTCTCCACTTTCCATGCTACCAGTAATGTCCAGAAGAAAAACAATGTCAATACAGCTTGGCATTAGTATTATTACAGATGTTGCTCTCAAAATACAAAGAGCCATGACAGGTGCTGCAGGGCATCCCATTCAGCGCTTTAACAGTTCCTCCAGTCCTCTTCTTTTGGGCTGGTACTTTTTTAGCAATCCCAAAAGGATGAAAGCTAAAGATGACAATAAAAGGTTTGCCAATACTTCTCTTAAATGCCTGAAAGGCTCCCTTGAAGTTGATAGTGTTTGTTACCTAGGTGACCTAATTATCAATGGGAGTGAGTGTTCTGAAAGCATAGTAGTCAACAAGAGGATAGGTTGGAAAATCTCCAAGGGGTTATTTCTTTTACTGGTAACAAAGGGTTTCGCTCTCATAGTACAGCTCAGATTATATGATGCTTGTGTAGAAATTGTGATGTTGTATGTTAGTAATACATGGGCTTTTAATGCAGAGGATTTGTAGAGGTTGAAAAATAAACAAGCCTCATAATCCATTGGATTTGTAATGATAGAGTATGAATGAGCCAAGGTAAAAAAAAGAGCTGGTTATAAGAGAAATCAAGTATTATGTGCAAGAGGAAAGGCTCTGCTGATATGAAGATGTGACACATATTTAAGATGACAGGACAACCAAGTGAAGCAATGCACGGACTCCAAGTAGGTGGAGCATGTGAACCTGTCGAAGAGAGATATTTAGGAAGACATGAGAAAAAGTGGTAAAGTCTATTGTGAGGATGTTGAGACTCATGAAGGAGATAACAAAAGACCACAATATTTGGTGACATGAAGTACTGGAGAGGACCTAGCCACCTGTACATAATGAAATGCACATCGAATAATGGTGGTGATGGAGGCTGGGAGGAAAATACATCCACATTAGGATCTTCTGTCTCCTCTGTGTCTTTGATAACCTCTTATCCCTGTCATTCATCTCTCTATTGCTCATGCTCTTTCCATTCACCCTCTCTCCTTTCCACTCTACCATACTGTCCATATAACAAGAAATGATATTAGATATGTCATCCTTCTGACAGTCATCCTCTCTCCATTTCACTGTGTGTCACCTGTGTAGCAAGAGTTGGCATTGAATCTGTGTGTATTCTACCACACCTCTTGCTTTCTCTTCCACTAAGATGCCTTTGTATGAGGGGGTAGCATCACATCTGTTCATATCCTAAAGGCTCTCTCATCACCCTTATTGTACTGCCAATCATCACTCTTTTTCCTCCCCTTCCATCATCTCATATCTATTACCATCTATCACTTGATATTTCTTTTATGATAGCAAACATCTAGCTATTATCAATGCCTTACTTCCACTATATTTTCACTCTCCCCAACTCCCTCATCTACTTTCTTACTCCAATTACTGTTTCTCCCATCATATTCCCTTTCTCTTCACCCACTCACCATTACTTCTCTTCTATATATATCCATTGCTCTCCATTCTACACATCTTCTTGGTCATGTTGTGTTGAAACCTATTGAGACACCTGTAGTGTAGTGAGAACTTGATAGCCTTGCAGAACAGAAGTGAATCTCACTAATGCTGAAATCGTAAAGAAAGGCACCCAGTACACTCTGTGAAGTGATTGGTAAATGAGTAAAGACAATGCATGGGTAAAAGGGTCCTTTAATCTTGCCATGGACATTACAATTTCTCCAGCATTAGTGCCACAAAAAATGTGCCCAGTGCATTCTGTAAAGTAGTTGGTGTTTGAAAAAAAAAACATCAAGCTATAGAAACAATACCAAAGTTGAACTTACAGGCATGACATAATTCTTCGACCCATCTAGGCAGACAGTAACACTGAATAAGAACTGACTCAGACTGTGATGATCTGTTCAACGCATACTAGCATAGAAAGTAGATGTAAATGATGATGATAATAATGGTGGTGATAAATTTGTATATTTGAATACTGTTAAATAATATTTTAAACATTAGCTACTCAACTATAAAATTCATGTGGCAGCCATTATTAGTTAGACAGATTATATGAGGTGTAAAGTTTACTGTCTAAGCAAACAGTGTTAATTACCAGGTCTCAAGGTCACAATGTTTTTGTCAGTAGTCCAATATCACATCCAGTAATTCTGTCTCTTGTTAAGAGTGAAAATATGTAATGGAATTTTCCTGTGAAGCTGTTTTCCCTCTTTTTGTGATATTAGTTATGGAGGCTTTGTGCTGGAAATCAAATGTTAGCTGTGCTTGAACTGCTAGAAATAGTAACCTTAAAATTCTACCCAACTATCTTAGAGAAAAGGATTCATTGATTAATGTAGTTCTTCATGCATCATATCTTAAAAATAACTTGTTTACAACTAGAAGACCTTTTATTGTGTATCTGCTTGATCAGAGTTGACCTAGGACTAAGCAACAACAATCCAACATTAGTTTTGAGCTTCCTGGTTATTAAAAGTATAGATCATGTTCATCTTTTATTTCATTCTCTTTGTTTTGTATTTATTTTACAATTGATAGTTGTAACCCCATGAAATTATACCAAAGATCATGGATATACCATGAATTATACTAAAGATCATGGATACACCATACATGTAATACTAATTTAGGACTAAGCACAAGGACAGTTTTTAAAATGGAATGTTACAGCCAGTTATATTACTTGTACTATTTTATTAATACTGTAGAGAGGAAATTCAACTCTGCTGAGATTTCAAGTCAGAAACTAGAGAGACAAGACTAACTACTATGGGTCATTTAACCTGATGCTTTACTTTTCTCCCAACTTAGCCCACATTTCTAAAGTTGCAGGCACCTTGCCATACTCAAGAAGACCCATCCGCCACAGCAGAATTGATACTGATACTGGTGCCACATAAAAAGCACTGGTGCCACATAAAAAGCACTGGTGCTAGTGCCATATAAAAAGCACTTGTGCTGGTGTCACATTAAAAGCACTGGTGCTGGTGCCACATAAAATGCACCCAATACACTTTGTGGAGTGGATGGCATTAGGAAGGGCATCCAGCCATAGAAATCATGCCAGAACTGACAATAGAGCCTAGTGCAGCCCCTGGCCTTACCAGCTCCAGTCAAACCATCCAACCCATGTCAGCATAGAAAATGGACATTAAATGATGATGATGCTGAAGAGCATTTTTTTTTTCTTTTAAAAAGGGGAATAGTTAATTAAATCAACTGAAGTGTCTAACTTTGCTATTCATATTCATCTATCATGTACATATTAGATGAATGGCTAAGTTGATCCTAGCAGGATCTGAATTCAGACTGCAGAGGTATGCTGTAAAGGTAATTTGTCCATTACCTTACCCGTTCTACCTGTCCACCACCCTCTTTTGATGTAATATTTCCTTGAAATAATTATTTTTATAATTTCATTTATTCACAGTAAAATAACAATTTGAAAGACAAATACTTTTTATAAATCTGAGTAATAAATGCATCTATCATAAATTATATAATGGAATTTACTCTCCAGAAAATTTCTTTCTCACAAAAATTTTACTTAGTGATAGAATTAGGGGGTTTATTTTATTGCTTTTTTTAAGAGAAGAGGGTTTATTTTGGGGTTTTTTTTTTTTTTTACTTATTTCAGTCTTATTGCTACATTGCTGAATAAACTTGTCAGTATTTTGCAATTATCAGAAACGAACATCTCAAATATTTAATTTTACTTTGCATTATTTACGCATAAAAATGTTTGCCAGCTATGATTGTGTTAAACGCTATCATAATTCACATCATGTTTTTCCACATCAGCAAATGTCATGTCAACATAACTATGTATTCTTCTGTGTTTACTTGGAAAATGTTATAGGATAGATGGGAGAAGCTAGGAAGATTTTTTTTTTTTTTGCTTGTTTTGATTTCCCATATTAACATGGATTAAAGGATTTCCTAAATTCAGTTATACAATTTTGTATTGAATATCATATTTTACTAACTTGAAATCTGATTAATCGCTAACTGCCTTCAGTTAGATTGAGAAAAATAGAAAATTATTTCATACATAGATACTTTACCTGAGATTTATAGGAGGGAAATGAGACCTGTGACACCTGTGCCTTTCTAATAGGCCTAAGTGACTTGAGTGAAATGAAATATCAGGCAGGTCTGACTTTGCAATCAGGCAGATTCAGATCTGATCCTACTGCACAGCACCTTGAGTTAGTGTCTTCTAACATAGATGTGGACTGAACTCAGTATCTGGGAAACTGTGTAGAAGCTATATATATGTACGCACATTCTTTTATTCTTTTACCTGTTTCATTCATTTGACTGCAGCTATGCTGGCGCACTACCTTGAAGGGTTTTAGTCAAACAAATCAACCCCAAGACTTTTTTTTAAAGCCTAGTACTTATTCTGTCAGTCACTTTTGTTGAACTGCCAAGTTATGGGGATGTAAACACACACACACACAGATATATATATATATATATATATATATATATATACACAACAGTTTCCATCTACCAAATTCATTCACAAGGCTTTGGTCAGCACAAAGCTATAGTAGAAGCCACTTTCCCAAGGTGCCACAGAGTGGGACTGAACCTGGAACCATGTGGTTGAGAATCGAGCTTCTTACCACACAGCCATGCCAAATGAAGTCCTTTGTGATATTAGTTCTGCTTTAGCAGGCAGTCTCATTACATTCACCATCATAAATGCTGTGAAGCAGCAATTGTCCCATTGAAAACCTGTAACCAATGACACAATTCTTTACAAAATGAGATATAAAATTAATAAGACAGGTGGAAATTGGGAACAAGTTGTATGTTTGGCTTTCCAAAATTCAACTTTGTTTATTGTATTTGCCTAAGACAAAATAATGAATTTTACTTGTGGAGGCTATACATTTCATACCCCTTTATTTATAAGCTAATGAAATCCACCATTTTGACAATTCAGCAACAAGGCAGATTTTTAAAAATATGGAATCGTCCATGAATTCACATTTATTAATATATCAGAAAAGTTTAATTTGAAATAGAACAGCAGAAAGGGAAAAATGGACATAAAAACAGTGTTGATCGTGATGTTGATGATTAATAAGGTGAAATTGTTGATTGCTTGAGAAGAGATTGAAAATAGAAGATAAGAAATGGCTGAATAAATGATAAATGCTAAAAGTAGATAATAAGCAGAAAATGTAATTAAGTCAGGGAAAATTTTGAATGAGGCAGTTAAAATTGGTCTGAAGGAAATGGAAGAAACAGAAGATATGAGCTTGGTAGAATATTGCATAAAGTAATCATGAAACCTCATCTAACTGATGTTAGCCTGAAAGAAAGAGAAAAAGTATTTATAGTAGCCTAATCTCAAACATTATTTTTTCTCTACTGGTCCCAGTTATATATCTGCATTGACTACTACTTCCACTGCATGATTGTTTGCTTCTTACTTATCTATTTTCCTCCATCCATTTACATCAAACATTTTTCACCTTATTTTTTTTCCATCTGATACCATTATCTTCATATGATTTTAATCTCATTGAAATTTATAGTTCTAAGCTGCATGTACTGTATACTGTTTATGTTCAATTGTGTTTTTAGTTTTAAAAATCAATACCTTGATTTCAATGCTAAAATAGAAAAAAAACTGGGTTTTTTCTCTCCTCCCTGGTTATTTCTCTATGTCAGAATGGATAGGATGGTTTCTGCTTATTTGGATATTCACATATTGTTAGACCAATATTTTTTTTTATGTAGTTGTTCTACTAAAAATATTCAACCTTAAAGAATGAGAGGTCCCTGGCATACAGACTGATGCAGTTTCAGTAAAGTTTTGCTTAAGTAGAAAAGACAATGGTTTCTGACAAAATTGGATGCTATGTCCACTTGCCCAATAACTTAACTGTACAACAGTTATTTCAGGAGAGTGTATAAATGTTTGCTTCTTATTTGCATCATATGTTGAGCTCACTTTTTTTATTGCTTACTTGCAAATCAGAGCTTATCTATATATTAAAATTTTACTGGATTTAATATTCTTCAAAAATTCTTGATAGTACATTCTCTATAACAAACACTTTACCTCACCAAAATATTTACATATTGCTTTAAAAATTATACTGTTCTCTGATTTTCTTTGTAAAATGATAAATCCCAGTTTGCAATTTTCGATAACTTCATCAATCATTTTTATTGATTCATCCATTTAAAACGCTAATGCTTTGTTGTATGTATTTTTCACCAACATTAACTTTACTCACCCACCATAATGCATATAGAATAGAAACACAGTAAATAAGAAATGACAAGACTTTCCTTGCTTTAAGATCATGGTCCTCTTTCATTTAGTCAACCATTGATGTGATTGAGCATAATGCTCTGATATCAAACACTACTTAGAGATAAGTGCAAAATAATGTAATGCAGCTAACATTACTTAAAATGATATTGACAATTATGATAATGCTCACAACAATGATGAATAGTTTTGAAAAAATTTTTAATTTTTTTCCTGCTTCTAGTGTGTGTTCTGTTTTATGTATAGCAATAAAACATTAATAAAAGATATTTGAATAACGCTTTCTGTTTATTCCCCATCTGGTTTTATAGTGAAAGATTATTCATAGAAAAATAACTTTCACTGATAAAATGAATTTTCAAATCAGTAAAAAGTGTATGACTTCTGCCATGCATGCTAACTTTGAATGTTATATTGTATAAATTGTCATCTTATTAAACCTTAAATTTCAATTTTAAAAAAATATTCACAAGTTAAAACTCCCAATCACTAGTGTGATGTGATTAGTGTTTTTGTTTTCTATTCACCTATGGACTTGAAACTCACAAACTGAAAATATTAAAACCTATCCATATAGCTATTAAAGCTGCATTTTTTTTTTTTTTTTCAAAATGTTTCAAACAGAAATCTAACATGATTTAATAATAGAAAAATGAAAAATTTAATATGTTTACATTTTAATCCTCTATCTATTACAAAAGAGTACAAGTAATAATAAATCATAATACTCTTTTGAGACAGCTTGAGGAAGGAAAGGAGAAAAATCTAATCTTCTTGCAGATAACTAAAAGACTGTGTAACTAAGTTTGTGGATGTCTTAAGTTCAGGATTCTAAATTAACTTTCTAAATAGCGATGTTACCATGTATAATGAATTATGTGAAATGTAGACAGTGGCTTTCAGCATGAAAACAGTGCATCAACTTTAGTAATTAAAGAGTAATGAAAAGTAGATAGATGGATAATTGGGTAAATATTATAATAGTACTATAATGTAATTCAGAACTTCTTAAGTATGTAAGCACCTGGAGATAAATGGCCTAAACTGAATGGAATATTTATTTCATAGGTTATAACTAAAGATGATAGATGATAACTAAAGTAACTCGAAATAAATCAACTCTGACAAAATAGAATTCATACTAGATAAGATAAAGAAAAATGATTTTCTCTTGAGAGAAGAAAAAACTTGTGGCAATGGATAATATTACTAATATTACTTATAATAATAATAATAATAATCATAATAATAATTACTTATGGTTGTCCATTGATTTGTCCATAACATCATAAAGAAAGAAAATATGATTTACACCTACATTGTAAATGGTAAAGAAAATATTTGAAAATAATGCTGATGATCATCATCACCACCATTTAACATCCATCTTTCGATATTTGTATGGGTCAAACAAAATCTGTTGAAGTAGATTTTCTACAGCCAGGGTATCCTTCCTGTCACCAACACTCACCTGTTTCTAGATAAGTTAACATTCCCTCTGGCTACACATATTTTTCCACGAACTCTTGGAAACAAACACAGCTTGTATGATGGTGATGCTCATTTACAGACATCAGGTGATATTAAGACATGGGTACACACACACACACACACACACACATACACACGTACAACAGATTTCTTTTTGATCCTCTACCAAATCCACTCACAAAGCTTTGGTCAGCTAAGGTTACAGTAGAAGACACTTGCTCAAGATGTCACACAGTGGGAAATAAGCTTCTTAACCACATAGCTGTCTGTGCTTGTTATTAATATTCATCATCATCATCATCGTTTAACATCTGCTTTCCATGCTGGCATGGCTTGGATGGTTTGACTGAGGACTGGCAAGCCAGTAGGCTACACCAGGCTCCATTCTGATTTGGTAAGGTTTCTACAGCTGGATACCCTTCCTTATGCCAGCTACTCTGAGAATGTAATGGGTGCTTTTTACATGCCACTGGCATGGGAGCCAGTCAGGGGGCACTGATATCGACCACATTCACATGGTGCTTTTTATGTGTCACTGGCACAGGGAGCCAGTCATGTGGCACTAATGATAATAATCATTTCTAGTTCAGATATAGGGCCAGCCATTTTGAGGAGAGAAAAACAGTTGATTATATTAACCCCAGTATTTGACTGGTATTTTATTGACCTTGAAAGTTGGCTAAAAGGTATCAGTTCTAATTGTATAAACTGTGAATGTGAGCTTTCAGAGATTGCTAAGTAAACATCCAAATTAACCTGAAAATATAAATTAAGTATATACCAACATGACGCTGAAACTTCAAACGTAAAATGTATTGAATTAATTACAGTTTTATAATTTAAAAAGCTTCTAATTACATGGAATAAACCAGAGAAGTCACCGTGTGGACATTTTCACTACTAGAAATAGAAGTCAAATGTCCCTCAAATTACACTAGAAAAAAGACTGAATGGTTACTGATAGAACACTTTTCATCAGTCAGAGTTGACCCTCTTTGAACAACAACAACAACCCATTTCAGTTATTCATGTAAATGTCTAAACTCTGGAGAAACACATTGGACAATGCAATCTATGATTTTATTATCCAATACATCCTTTCTGAGTTCATGACAGAAAAACATGACAACAGTGGACATAACTGAAGTCCCTTTGATCATAATTGTCTCCTTAATCAGGGATAACATGATTAATGTGTATTGAGTTATATGCTGTCACTTATTGTATCTAATCAAATAAAATGTGTACTTATCAAGAATTTTTTTTAATTTATATATTTTTTTTTTTGTTCTGGACAAAATCAGCTGCAGGCAGACTTGTTTTAAAAATACCTAAAACGTATGTCATGATGACATCCCTAACACTCCATCAGGAGTTGAGGAAACAAGGCAAGGCATTGTCATTATATGCAAGTATTGCTTATGTAATAATAATACTTGCATGTGTGGTTAAGAGGTTTGCTTCCAAATCACTTGGCTTCAGGTTCAATCCTACTGCATGGCACCTTGAGCAAGTGCCCTCAAGTATACTTGGGTTGAGCAAAGCCTTGTAAGTGGATTTAGTAGACAAAAACTAAAAGAAACCATCATATGCATATATCTGTGTGTGTGTGTGTGCACAAATGTACATATGTTTGTGTCTCCTTGTCTTGATGTCATCTGAAAGTTGTAAATGATTGTCACTGTCATACAAGCAGTGTCATTTATTTCCAATAATTATTCTGCAGAAACATGTTTGGCATTGAGGAAGTATGACCTTGCTTGGAAGCAGGTGATGGTTGGTGACAAGAAGGGCATCTGGCTGTAGAAAATCTACCTCAGTAAATCTGTCCAACCCATGTAAGCATGGAAAAGTTAATACTAAAGCAGTGATGATGATTATTACTTATGTATTATAAGTATTACTACTTTAGTATTAATTCATTTAAAGCTTGCATTAAGATTCAGCTCAGATTATAGCAGTTGTCATGTTTCTTGAAGTTAAATAATTAAGACTTTCTGTGTTGCTTGAGGAGATGCTCTCCAGAAATTATTATTATTTATGTATTAGCATAAGCAGGCAATATTAATTAGGCATTAACACATGGCAGTTTTATTATTGATATATGCATATATTATTAATTAGAGCATCAGACTGCCTTGCAGTATTTCTTCTGATTCTCTGTACTCTGAGTTCAAATGCAGTGGAGGTCAACTTTGCCTTTCATACTTTCAAGATCAATAAAGTGCTAGTCCTGTACCAACAATAATTCTTTCACCCTCTCCTTTTCTTTCTGGGAGAAACTGGGTGTGGGTAAACATTTAGTATGGGAATGTTACCGAAGCTGTGTGTGTGTGGACATGGCAGTGTAGTTAAGAAGCTTGCTTTACAACTATGTGGTTTGGGGTTCAGTCCCATTGAGTAGCAACTTGGACATGTATCTTCTACTGTTATCCCAAGCTGACCAAAGCATTATAAGTGGATTTAGTAAATGGAAACTACAAAGAAGCCCTTTTTCTGTGTGTGTGGGTGTGTGTATCCATCCATCCTTGTCTTGACATCATGCACTAATCATAAACAAGCTCCACCATCATACAAGTGTTAGTGTTTGTTTGCAATCTTTCATGGAAATGCCTGCGCTAAGAGAAAATATTAACTTTCTTGGAAATAGATGAAGGTTGATGACAGGAAGAGCAAACCATACAAATTTTTGCCTTTACAAATCTCTCTAAACTTTGAGAGCTTGGAAAAACAGATGCTATATGGAGAACGATGATGACATAGAGGGTGTGTGTGTGAACACGTGTGTGTGTGAGCACGTGTGTGTGTGTGAGCACGTGTGTGTGTGTGAGCACGTGTGTGTGTGTGTGAGCACGTGTGTGTGTGTGTGTGTGTGTGTAAAACCTGTGGAAAGGTGTGCCATTCAGTCGGAGGATTAAAAGGACATGTCAAAAGACTTCATACTATGGTACTGGTTCCTTTTGCCAGCCAACACAACTGTGCATTATATAATAAAATGTGCAAATCTTTGCCAAGGCTCAAGGGTCATATGGGGACCTCACATTGAATTATCAACTCATTTCAATGATTTTTTTTCTAGCAATGGCTTTTCTTATATATGAGAAAGCAACCACTATATATATATGTATTGTTGTACTTGGGGATGGTCATATTGCCAGTTTAGCCAATAAAAACACACGCACTGTATATTTGGTGTTAATTTGCTTCAGCTTTATATTACATTACATTACATTAATCCTATTTCGGCCAGAGTTCTTTCGTCACACTTCTGTGACCTCATCAGTGGTCCTTTGCTTTCTTCTTTCTTATGTGTGTCCCACCTTGCTAACTATCAGCCTGCAAAACAAATATATATATATATATATATCCATTTATTTTAGGATATGTAGATTGTGTGATTTGAGGGATACTTGGCTGTCATTTCTATTAAATTCATAACAGTCAAATTAACCATGATGTGGTAAAAAATGAGTCTTTAACACCTGCACATAGCCTGTTCCACTACTTCACCTTTTGCTTTGCAAGTTTAACTGGCTCCTTCATTTGAACCTGCATTATAAACAGTGACCATCTCAGACCAATGAGTGAGACTGAGCAGTGGCTTGACTGGAAAGAAATTACTACTAAATATCCCTCTAAAATCATACCTGCCATCTTGGAAAAGAATGGATTATGTTTTATGATATTAGGTGCACTGTGCCTAGAAAATAGACTCGATGGTCATGGCTGAAACACCTTTTATTATAGGTCTACAAGATCAGAGCTAGCCTGAGACTAGAAAGCAACAACCTCCTACAAGGAGTATGATTCCAATTTCTTTCATGACCCATATTTTGTAAATTTCTCTAGAGTTTTATGCTGTTTGATCTTTTTCTTTTCATTTCTAAATATTCTGTTATTCCCTGGTGATGTTGCTATATCAATTATCCAATAGACTCTTTTCTCTTTTGCAGCAATGACATTTTCAGGTATTCTTTCATATTTCTCATAATCATTTTCGATGTTGAAGTCCCAAAGTAGCTTCACTTCATTAACTCTATCACTGGGAAAGGCTGGTTCTCATAACACTTTTCTGTTCAGCTTATGTTTCTTGTACAACTGCCAGTGCACAATCCTGTCAGTGCCTTCTTTTGTATTCTTTTTATGGTAGTTTACTACACACACATAATGTGACTGACCATTTTCCCTTTCATTCTACAGCCTACATCTATATGGTTTTATCAATATTCAATTTCACATAATTAGTTCTCAGAGATTGCTCTCATACTGCTCATATTAAGGCTTCAGTCTTGATCTTCACATCCATTCAAATGATGCTTACTTATCTATTCCACTTGCCAGATCTCAGATAAATTAGCCATGCATTAGTTTATCCATCTACTTTTTTCTTTATCTGTTTTCTCTATCTCTTCTACTTTTCTTTTATTACAATTAGTCTTTTCTATGCTATTTCAGTCTATAAAATGTCATATTGTTTTACTTCCATCAGCCAAAGTTCAATATTGTTCTTTATGAACAAACCAAGATTGTTTTTTTTTTATTATTGTTATTATTCTTGTTATTTTTTTTCACTATTAACCCCCTACAGAAAAATTACCCTCATCATTGGTACAGGTGTGGCTTTGTGGTTGAAAGTTCACTTTCCAACCACATGGTTTGGAATTCAGTCCCACTGCATGACACCTTGAGCAAGTACCTTTAGTGTTGAACTTGGCCAACCAAAGCCTTGTGAGTGGATTTTGGGATACTTGAAATATCTGGCTGTGTAGGTTATAGTCTAGTCACCCGTATTGTAAATCAGGTGATTCACAAAGGAGTCATACCCAATGACTGGTGTAGCAGCACCTTAGTCAACTACTACAAAGGTAAAGGTGATGCCTCAGACAGGGGTATCAAATTGTTGGATCAGATGATGAACGTTATGGAGATAGTCATAGCCCAACTAATTAGGGAGAGAGTTTGTCTAGATGAGATGCAGTTTGGTTTTGTGCCAGGAAGAAGCACCACTGATGCTATATTTCTGGTAAGGCAGCTGCAGGAGAAATACATGACCAAAGATAAACCTCTATACTTAACTTTTGTTGACTTGGAGAAAGCTTTTGATAGGGTCCCCCGATCCCTTATCTAGTGGTAAATGTGGAAACTAGGGATAGACAAGTGGTTGGTGAGACTATACAAGCCATGTACAGAGACGCTACCAGTAAGGTGAGGATTGGCAATGAGTACAGTGAAGAATTCAGGGTACAAGTAGGGGTTCACCAAGGATTGGTCCTAAGTCCTCTCTTCTTCATTATAGTCCTCCAGGCAATAACAGGAATTTAAGACAGGCTGCCCCTGAGAGCTCTACACTGATGACTGTGTTCTTATAGCTGAATCACTACCAGAACTAGAGAAGTTCCAGGTGTGGAAGCAAGGTCTAGAATCAAAGGGCCTTAGAGTTAACCTAGCAAAAACCAGTCGTAGTAAGTAGGAAGGCAGACAAATTACAAGTTCCTTCAGGTAGAAGGCCCTGCTTGATCTGTAGAAAATGTGTAGGTAGTAACTCTGTAAGAGGCACCTGGTTTAAGCTTTGGACACATAAAAGTGCAGCAATATCAGAGGAAGGTTAACAGAGAAAATAGCTTTTGTGTGTGGTAGATGCACAAGTACAATAAACACTGAGCATGTACAGTAAATAGACTCCCTCAACTGCCTTGGGAGTAAGATAGAAGTAGTAGATAGCTTCCATTATCTAGGTGATCAAGTTAGTAGCAGAGGTGGATGCTCTGGGAGCATAGCTGTCAGAATAAGATTTGGCTGGGCAAAGTTGAGAGAGCTCCTGCCTCTGCTGACAACAAAGGGCCTCTTCCTCAGAGTGAAAGGCAGATTGTATGATGCCTGTGTGCAAACAGCTATGCTACATGACAGTGAAACATGGGTTGTGATAGCCGAGGACATCCATAGGCTTGAAAGAAATGAAGCCAGTATGCTTCGCTGGATGTCAGTGTGAATGTCCAACAGAGTGTAAGCATCTTGAGAGAAAAGTTAGGCATAAGAGGTATCAGATGTGGTGTGCAAGAAAGATGTATATACTGGTATGGTCATGTGATGCATATGAACGAGGACAGCTGTGTAAAGAAGTGCCAGTCCTTAACTGTGGAGGGAACCTGTAGTAGAGGTAGACCCAAGAAGACATGGGACGAGGTGGTGAAGCATGATCTCTGAACTTTGGGCCTCACAAAGGCAATGACTAGTGGCCGAGACCTTTAGCAATATGCTGTGCTTGAGAAGACCTATCAAGTCAAGTGAAATCAGTCGTGACTGATGCTGGTGTCATGTAACCAGCACCTGTGCAGGTGACACATAAAGAGCACCTCTCGAGCAATGAGCCTCATGGAGGCAAAGTTGTTGAGCTCCTTTCAAATATTGAGCCTCACAGAGGCAATGACTGAGACCTTTGGCATTATGCTGTGCTTGAGAAGAAGACCCATCAAACCATGTAAAATTGCAGTCATGGCAGATACCAGTGTCACACAAATGGCACCCATGCCAGTGGCATGTAAAAGCACCTTTTGAGCATTGGGCCTCACAGAGGCAAGAACCAAGACCATTTAGCATTATGCTGTGCTTCAAGCATTGGGTCTCAAGGAGTCAATGACCGAGACCCTTGGCATTATGTTGTGCTTGAGAAGACCCATCAAGCCAAGTAAAACTGCAATCATGGCAGATACTAGTGTCATGCAAATGGCACCCATGCTGATGACTCATTAAAGCACCCATTACACTCTTGGAGTGGTTGGCGTTAGGAAGGGCACCCAGCCATAGAAACCATGCCAAAACAGACCAGAGTCTGGTGCAGCTTTCCAGCATGCGAACCCTGGTCAAACCATCCAACCCATGCTAGCATAGACAACGGACATTAAATGATGATGATGATGAAACTGTAAAAAGCCTGTTGTACATGTGTGTGAGAGAGAGGGAGAGAGTGTGTGTGTGCTTGCATGCACATTAGCATCTTCTTGTCTTGACATCACGTGATAGTCATAACAAACATCATCATCATCATAAAAGCAATGTCCTTCATTTCCAATCCTCTGCAAAAAATGTCCAGCCAAGTAGAAATATTACCTTACTTAGAAGCAGGTGGTGATTGGTGACAGGAAAAGCATCCAACTATAGAAAATCTGCCACAACAAATTCCATAAAAATACAGTTGTTGCATGAATTTGTGTAAAAATTTGCTGGTACAACATGATGATTATTGGCATACATTGTGAATGTGGTTTTCACCTTTTTATTTTTTCACTTTTACCTATAAGATATCTTATAGGTAAAAGTGATTTTTCACTCAGAGATCAAGATATTAACCACTATGATAATCGAAAATCTTGCAGCACAGAATTTTCAGAGTTAAATCTGATGGTTGGTAGAAAAAAAGAGAACATTAGACAAATTTCTCTATTGTATTTAGTAATATCTGTTGAAGACCTGAATTCAAATGGTACTGCAGGTTGACTCTGGTTTTCAGATTTTGCTGAGTAAACAAAAGAAAATACTAATTATGTACTGATGCAATTCAATTGACTGTGTCTTGACCCAAATTTGTAACTTAGTGATAATATTACAAAGTAGTATTAATATTTTTACTGTTGTATGTTTCAGTTAAGCAATTATTATCCATGTCTTTGTAGTATATTTTATTTCCTGTATTTGGCTTTTGGGTGGTGTATTCTAATTGCTGTCATTATTTTCCTTGCCTGCATATCTGGTTTTGATAACTTCTCTTAAATTCCAGTTGAGAATATTATTACTGGACACAAAAGTATCAATACCAATTAATTTATTTTTAGTTCTTTAATATTCTTTCTCTGTTTCTGTAATTAACATGATATTATCTGGGGGTGGTTTTCCCCTCCTCAATGTTGCTTTGTGAAATTTTCTAAATTTCCTTTCCAATTTCACTGTTGAATTCTTCACTGTATGAAAATAACAGTGTCTTATTGTTTGTGATGACTAGTATGCAGCTTCAAGTTATCCACACCTGTCCTTTTCATCCTATTGGTTCATGGCGTTATTGCCAAACAGAAAGGCTGGGAAGAGGGGTAGTGTTTTCTTTGGAATATTCCTCCTCTGACAAGGATTATAGTTTCATGTTTACAATCCACTCTTTTGTTTGGATATATACAACTGTCTTTCATATACTCATCGCATGTTTGATGTTTCTATTTGTTAATGCTATCATCTTACTCATTGATAGTGTTCCCAAAGCCTTTTTAACAATGAATCCATGCCTCCTTTCTTCTCTTTTAGTGTTCACAAACTGATCTTGACATCCAAATGAGTTTAGGCTACACAGCTCTTCTACTTTTCTAGAAGTGTATTATATTGCTGCGTTTAGTCATTGGATTGTGGTCATACTGGGGCACTGACTTCAAAGGTCTATCATTGCTAGTACATACTTCTGTCTGATATTTATTTTATTGAATCATTGAGTTAGACTTTTGACATATAAGACACACCACACTGGTTCACACCAGTAAACATTAATACAAACAAGTGCATATGCACACACACACACACACACACACACACACACACACACAAATGCACATTAGGTTCTTGTACAGTTTGTAGCTACCAAATACCATTCACAAAGCACTAATCAACCCAAGGCTAGAGTAAAAGGCACTGGAGTAATGTGCCCTACAGTTCAATCAAACTCAAAATCACCAGAACTGTTGTTTCTGAAGCAAATTTCTTAATCACAGTTTCACATATGTTGGATTATATCTTTTCTACTGTTTATAATGAATACTTATATTTTTACATTAAGAATTACATAAGTAGGTAAACAATTACTGAGTTTGTACATTTAGGGAATTTTATACTTCAGTTTCAGAGATTAACATGTTTTTTTTTTCATTGTTATTTGTGTGGACCTTTCACTATTTCAATAAATTTGTTATTATTAAGATTATTACCATGATTGTTATTGTTACTATCTGAATTAGAGAAGTGCCTGATAAAATATCTTGCATATGTTGAAATTCCACTGTAATCAATTTGATCACCTATGTAGACTTGTTTCTATGTTGAGATAATTTATTTTTATCTCTAGTAGATTATTTATCTTAAGTGACTGGTAAAATCTTTGTCCTTGATAGATTCAAGCTTTGTTCACAGCATTACAACCTCGCCCTTCTCTCTCTCAATTTCTCAGTTTCTATATTTTTAAAATTTCTATGTGAGTGTATTGTGTTCACACACATACCCATATGTAACAAAAATGAGGTATGAGAAGTGGCCAGTGGCATGTAAAAACAGAGACATACAGATATATCAAACACCGTTCAACATAAATTCATGATTTATTAAAATTATCTTTACCTCTAGAGTATATGTCACAATTACCAAATGGCATCTGTGACCAGCTCCATCTGAGGAGGGGAGATAATCTCAAGAATTAAGGATTCTCCAAAGCTGACATGCTATTAGGAAAGATGATAGACTTATTGTCCGAGGATAAGAGGACAGTCATGGACATGTGTTTCTACCCCAGCAGCATCATAAGCATGACTAGTCATAGACATATATGAAAGGAGTACAATGCATTCATGGCCTAAGTAATTTGCATTAATTGAAGAAAAATCAGTTAAGGGAAATAACTCAGAGTGGCTAAGGCATGTACATACACAACAAAAACAAATACAATTACATCAAATATACACCAGGAATTCTTGATTTATTAAAAATATCTCTACCTCTAGAGGGTGTATGTATATATAAAATGTACTTTAAATTGCCAAACCTTCAGAAATTCAAATATTTTTTTAATTCATTTTTCCATTTCTCAAATAGTATACAAAAAGAAATCAGCATGGTCAATTTGATTTATTGGTTTCACCACAGATTCAGTACTATTTGTTCTATATTGAAAATGTGTATGTAGGAGTGTGTGGGTGGGGGGAATAGCTGTGAGCTAAATGACAAGTTTTAGCAAGCACCTATCTTAGCTTGTAATTATCTAGCTACTAGAATTGATCTAATCTTAATTTTTTAAAATTTTATTTATAATATTTTGTATTCCTTTTGGAACAGATCTAGACAAGATGGTAACACATATAAAAAAAGGATATGTGTTAAATAGAACAAATTAAAAAAATTAAAAAAAGAAACATGTAGTTTATGCCATCTTATTTCCTACAGGATTATCTTCTCAAATCAACTTGTTTGCAGATTTTGCTAGAAAATACAATGAAATAAATTGTTTTTATTAGATCTGCATTAGAGCTATTAATATTTTACTTTTTTTATTATATTTATATAAATATAACTCTTATTCAAAATTAAATTGTAAAAGAATGTAAGTCAGTTAAAACTAAAGATGGGATTGATACTAACTTGTTGGGAGAGCCTTAACTATCTAAACCCAGGTATTTTTTAAGCATATCAAGTTTTAAAATAATGTAATTTTTCCAAAGTAAAATAAAAAAAATTAACACTATAAATGTTATAAAAGGTATTGCAGTGGATGGTAAAATCTATTGAGACAGAACAAATATCCTTTTTTATTTTGTCTCTCCTCTACTCCTTTTGTTCATGTTATTATTTTGCAGGAGTTAACTTTGCCTTTCAGCCTTCTGCTGTTTATAATAAGCACAATTCAAGACAATTTAATTGGCTGTTCCCAATCCCCAGATATTTGGCCTTGTGCCAAAATTAAAAATCAATATTTATAATAAATAGATCATGGGGCAAAAACAGTGAAGTGTCAGATTCAATGTTTTTTTTTTCTGTTTGTTTATTTTGTTTTCTTGATTTGGATCTTGTTCAGGTCAACTTTATCACTCATCTTGTTCTAGGATGCATACCAGTGATATCATTGGAATGAATCAGTCTCTTTTCAAACATTGGCTGTGTTGTATTTAAGTATGAAATAGAATTTATTCTAAAGTGCTTTGTTTTTTTTTTTTGTTGTTTTTTTTTTTTTTTTATGACTGAATTTTGAATAAGAATTATATTTTCAAATATAAATGTCTATAATGGAAATCCAATAAAAAACAATTTATTTATTTCCAAATCTGCAAACAGATTGATTTGAAGAAATAATCCTATCTGAAATAGGATAACATAAATTATATATTATTTATATATATATATTCTTTATATATATATATATATATATATATATATATATATATATATATATATATATATATATTGCCATGTTCTCTGGAATAGCTATTTCAAAAGGAATACAAAAATATAAAGTTTAGATCAATCATAGCAAGTCTATAATTACACGCTAAGATAGATGCTTACTTGTCATTTAGCTCAGTGTTGTTTTTCTTTTTTCTTTCTTTATTTCTTTTTTATCCCCCCCTACCCCACCATTTTCAATATAAACCAAATATTGAATCTGTGGCAAAACCAATAAATCAAAATGACCATCCATGGTTGTTGGGTAAGGAGCTATAGTCTTCTACTATAGCTTCGAGCTGACCGAAGCCTTTTGAGTGGATATGGTGGGTGGAAATTGAAAGAAGTCTGCTATGTGCATGTGTGTGTGTGTGTGTGTGTGTTTGTCCTCCACCACCACCATTTGACAACCAGGGTTGGTGTGTTTAAATCCCCATAACTTTATGGTTTGGCAGAAGTGACCAATAGAATAAGTACCTAACTTTTAAAGAAACTGTAAGTACTGAGGTTGATTCAGTCAACTAAAAATTTGTCACGGCTGGGCCTGCCCCTGCATAGCCACAGTCTTGTGACTGAAACAAATTAAAGATAAAAGATATTTGAGAAAATGAGTGTGAGCTAAAAGAAGAAATAAAAAAGCAAGAAAAATATTGTTTGAATTTTTGAAGGTTTAGTAATTTAGTGTACAATATATGTATGAGTTCTAAATATATGCAAAGCAACCGAGGAGGAAGTGAGAAGTTGTAATGATGTGAACAGAGCTTGAGCCTATCTGTTGAAAGTTTAAAAAAATAATTTTTCTTAACATAAAAACAAATCCACACATTTTTAGTTGAATAAATTAACCACAGTGAAACTTCAACTTATGCAGGGTATTTCATCTGGTACTAATGCCTATTCTGATAGCAACAATAACAACAAAAACAACAATAATTATAATAATCTTAATAATAATAAATTTATTGGAAGACCTGATTGGCTTGCACACATTAAAAAAATATTTTAATCTCTAAGACAGAAGAATATTCCCTAAAATTAAAACTCCTTTTTTAAACCTCAAAGCACAGAATCTATTTACCTATAGTATGCTGAAGCTTAGCTTTCATGTAAATCTTACTGCAAAAATTTAAATATAAAAAAAGAATCAACATATGCATAGCTATGTAATTTAAAAGTTTGTTTCACAACTATGGTGGTTTCAAGTTTGATCTCACTGTGAGCTCATTGCTACCTTTTATACTAACCTGTAGTTGAGTGGAATTTGGTTGCCAGAAACTGTACTAGACCTTATTGTGAGTGTGTGTGTGTGCACGCGCACATGCGTGCATTCATCTGTGTTTATATTTACTGACTCATACTAGTATTGTGTATCTTATATGTCAAAGCGTATCTTAATTGTACATTGTTAATCAAGTCTTGGCAAATTGTCTATATACTTTATATTGTTTCGTTTAGAATAATTTGTGTAATGCTTAAGAATCCATGCAGAACAAGTAGAAATATCTGAATTGATCTCATGTTGGTCTAGAGTTAACCACAGGCATCAAAATGAAATTGGGACACAAGTTAGAATCCCCTTTCTGTGACTGTGGAACAGTCTAAATCATGAGTCAACTGCTGGTTTGCAATTATTGAATAACCCTTGTTATTTGGTTGATTTGAAATATAATACAAGGAACATTCCAGATTGTGTAGAAAAAGTGGCAAGATTTGATAATAGCACAACAGTAAGAATTATCTCAATTGTTACTTTGAATTTTTATCTCAATATCCTTCTATGATAAATAAAATAAATATTAGTTGGTCTGGCTGTATGGTTAAAAAACCTTCGTTCCCAACCATGTGATCCTGGGCTCATCCCACTGCATAGCACCTTGGATCTTCTGTTCTAACCTTGGGCCAACCAAAGCTTTGTGAGTGGATTTGGTAGATGGAGCCTGAAAGAAATATGTTTGTGTGCGTGTTTGTGT
This sequence comes from Octopus bimaculoides, assembly GCF_046866305.1. Lineage (NCBI taxonomy): Eukaryota > Metazoa > Mollusca > Cephalopoda > Octopoda > Octopodidae > Octopus > Octopus bimaculoides. The sequence goes on from NC_142928.1 coordinate 162,375,246, forward strand.
GTGTGTGTGTGTGCATGCCCATGTCTAAACATCATGTGATGGTTGTAAATGAGCATCATCATGATACAAGCAAAGTTGTTTGTCTCTGGTCGTCTAGCTATGGTAAATTATTACCTTATTTGAAAACAGGTGAGGATTAGTGGCAGGAAGGGCATCCATCCATGAAAAATCTATCTCAACAAATTCTGTCTGACCCATGCAGGCATGAAAAAGTGGACTCTTAATGACGATGTTGATGATGAATTTATTGTAGTCAAAATACACTACTAGTATTTAGGAGTTAGTCAACACATGATTGTTTTCTTTTAATGACTTAGTCAGAAGTAGTGAGTCTCTACTCATGACTTTTACAGGCTCTCCAAGATTGCTGAGATTGTTGTGATTTTTATGGTCAGCTTGAACATCAGCAGCATGAAAAGTGGGTTGGGGTAAAGGATTCCTGGGGATTAATATTTTAAGAAAGGGGAGATTGAACAAAGTGGTTGGCACAGCAGGGATGATGGGAGTGTTAGAAGTTGTTATGCAACTAGCTAGATAGAGAAATAGAAGTGATTGTTATAATGATAAAATAGGCAGCATGTCTGTAGGCATGTCTGTAGGCATGTCTGTAGGCATGTCTGCAGTGTGTCAGCAAGTTAGTCCTTGTAAATCAGTAGAAAGGCCATTCTATGGATCCAGGTTTAGAGCATTTGTAGCCATGATGATTGAGTAGTTAACATTCCTACCTACCAACCAGAAAGTCATGAATTTAAAAACCTGCTACTGTCATTGCAAAGCCAATAACTTGTCCTGCAGAGTAAATTTTCATTTCCAGCTCTTGGTTAAAAGATTGAAATGTAGAAAAACATCCAAATGTAAAAACACATTGTTAAACAATTTTTTTATTAGAATTATTCAATCCATACAACAAAAAACACTGTATGCTTTAGAGAAATATAAAACAAATTCTGTTTGTTATAATAGCCAACTTATTTAAAATATTCAATATGCTCTCAATTGTTATGTGTATTGTTTGTAAATTATAATTAATGACTTAAAGAAAAATAATTTTATGTGTATGTATGTGTACGGTCTGTTACTTTTCAAAGAATAATGGGTTTTTTTACAAAATATAAAATTTTATGTAACCCCATTGTCTTTAGCATTGTTTTATCAATTTAAAATATTCCATTCATTTTGATAAATTTTTTCGCCTGAATCCATTGTAGTTTCTATAGCAACTGAAAGATATTTTTTGTTGTGTTTTTTGAGATAGATTTTTCTTATTATTTTTCCTAACACATTTTTAGATTATTAGCTATTTAAAAATTCCTCTCAGCTATTGCTATATATATATATATATATATATATATATATATATATATATATATATACAAGCGCACGCACACACACACACACATATATATATATTTGTCAATAACATTAATAATATAGGTATTTCTATTCAATATTTAATGGCACTTCACATTCAGTCTAGTACATTGTAAACTTCATATACTATAGTTCATTTCTAAAATGATGCATTGGGTCAAAAAGGTCTACATCAAACAGTAGATGAAATAAAAGACAAATATTAATCTGTGTATATGTTTGTGTGTGTGTGTGTGTGCCATAACAGATAGCTAATAAATCAGGATTACCAATAAATCAATAAGACATAAATAGATCTCTTCAGGAAATTTGAAAGATAAATAATTTCGAAATGCTTTAGATTCTATTAAAAGAATTACAGATATGATCACTGATAGAATGTAATGACACCAGTTGTGCTGCCTAACTGGTCAGCAGATGAATTTGAAATTCAGATTGATTGTAGTATTCTCATTTTGCTGTTTAGCCTTTGAAATTATTGTTGTGGATGCCTATGAATAGAAACTACTAGATAGCCTTAAGTCTTGATCAGATTTAATTTTGAAAGTCTAACTTAAATGACTTAAATTAATCGTATATGATTTTGTTTTCCTTTCTTTTTTTTTTCTTTTTTTTTCTGGTTGTTGCTATGAAATTGGCACTAGATATACTCTATATATATTTCTGAAAAATAGCTTCCTGTTTATTTCAGTCATTCAAAGCAGTTTTTAAACTTGGAAATTCTTCCTGTTTTTTTAAATTATTGTTCTGCAGAGATTGCCTTTGTCTTTTATCTTTTCGGGATTGATAAAATACCAGTCGGGCACTGGAGTCAAGGTAACCATCTTACCTCATCGTACAAAACTTCAGACTTTGTGCTTACATTAGAAAGAATTATTATTATTATTATTTTGAATATTGTGCCAATCCCCCCAATATTTCAGGCTTTGTGCCCATTTTAGAAAAGTTTATTTTGAATATTGTGACAATCCCCCAAAATTTCAGGTCTTGTGCCTATTATAGAAAAGATTATTTTGAATATTGTACCAATACCCCAAAATTTCAGGTCTTGTGCCTATTGTAGAAAAGATTATTATTATTATTATTATTATTATTATTATTATTATTATTATTGTTCAGTAGTTTTATTTTTATAGTGTGCTTTCACTTCACTACCGAGCACAGCTCTGTGTGCCTTGGGTATGTGCTGTGGTTTGCTGTGATGCTCTTATGGTTACTGTATTGAAAGTGTTTTGCGTAGGATGTGTACAGTGCCCTATTATTATTATTATTATTATTATTATTATTATTATTATTATTATTATTATTATCTAAGGCAGCAACTGGCAGAATTGTTAGCACGCTGGGCAAAATACTTAGCAGCATTTCATCTATCTTTACATTTTGAGTTCAAATTCTGCCAAAGTGGACTTTGTCTTTTATCCTTTCGGGGTCCATAAAATAAGTACCAATAGAACACTGGGGTCAATTTAATCAACTTACTCCTGCCCCAAAATTGCTGGCCTTGTTCCAAAATGTTAAACCATTATTATTATTGGTGGTGGTGGTGTTGTCATCATTTCACTTCTCTGAGCTCTCTATTTCTGTAAGATCAGAGAACAACTTGTTGTCAAAGGTCTCACAAGGTCTTCTTCCATGATACTTCACATCCGAGTACCAATCTCAAAATTCTTGCTAAAGCAGTTTTCTGAGCATGTCCTACCCTCATGTCAATCACAATTTCTCCTACAAATTTCTCAAACCTGGTTGTTAATGCTCCCACTGTTCCTACAACTACTGGAATAGCAGCTTCTTTCTTTATTGCCCATATTCATGAAAGCTCATCTTTTAGTAGATTGTACCTTTCAATCTTTTCCACTTCTTTATCGTCAGCTCATACATTCCGAGGTATGGTAATGTCTATGTTCTCGGTTTCCTTCATCATTTTATCAACTACAACAATGTCTGGTCTCTGAGCATCAATCACAGAATCACACTGGCTTGTAAAATCCCACAAGATCTTATATTGTTGTTGTTGTTGTTGTTGCTGTTGCTGTTGTTGTTGTTGTTGTTGTTAAGACAATGAGCTGGCAGAATCATTAGCACATCAGACAAAATAGCAGCATTTCCTCTGGCTCTGTGTTTTGAGTTCAAATTCTGCTGAAGTTGACTTTGCCTTTTGTCCTTTATGGTTGATAAAAGTATCAGTCAAGCACTGGAGTTGATGAAATCAACTAATCTCCTCCCCTAAATTTTCAAGCCGTGTGCCTATAATAGAAAGGACTATTATTATTATTGTTGTTGTTATTATTATTATTATTATTATTATTATTATTATTATTATTATTACTACTACTACTACTACTCCTCCTCCTCCTCCTCCTCCTCCTACTACTACTACTACTACTACTGAGGCAGCCAGCTTGCCAAATCATTAGCACATCAGACAGAATGCTTAGTGACATTTTTCTTGGATTTATACTTTGAATTCAAATTCCATTGAAGTCAACCTTGTCTTTGATCCTTTCAGGGTCGATAAAATATAGCCTCCTAAAATTTCTGGTCCTGTGTGAAAATTGGAAGCCATTATTATTATTATTCAGTGGTCTTATTTTTATCATGTGCTTTCACTGCACTACTGAGTGTAGCTTTGTGTGCCTTCGGTATGTGCTGTGGTTTGTTGTGATGCTCTTATTCTTAATGTATTGAAAGTGTTTTACACAGGATGTGTGTGGTACCTAGTAGTGCTACTTTTGTATGTTATATATACTTGTTAGTCCTGGTGTTTTTGTTATGTATTTGTCTGAATGTTTTTATTATTATTTTTTTAAATAATAATGATAATAATAACCAACTTGTCGCTTTCCCCCCCAAAACATTCAGACCATGTGCCTATAGTAGAAAGGATTATCATTAATGCTTTTAATGTCCAGTCATAAAAAAGAAAACATTTTTGATGAATCATAACTCGTATCAACTTTTCCCTATCAATTGTGTTCTAAAAAGAAAATCTTGTAAGTTTCTGTCAGTGATGTGTTTATTTCTATTCACTGCTTTCTAATTTCTTCATGTCTTTTAAAAGTCTTCTTGAACATATTCTAACACATGCTTAGATCTAATCAGTTTATCTTTTGGAGGATTACATCAATCCATAAAATATTTATTTCACTATTTCATAAAGAAATTTTTAGAACATTATTGTTATGTTATGTCACTCTCTATATCTCAGCTGAAACATAGTTAAGAAAAACAACTTTACTAGTATTAGCTTCTATTGTTTTGATACTTGGAAGCAGTTTTACTTGGCAAACAATATTTTAAATTTAGTTCTTTATTGCATAAATCATTTAATTTTCTATATCTTTAGAAATATTTGAATTTGTAAAAGTCTTAATTTGTTAGAATAAACAGGTATTTTATATTGCAATATATTAAGAAGCTTTTAGTAGTGAATAGCTAGGTAAAATTGGAAAGTTAGATATACATGTGATGGTGGTGGAGAGAACATTACTCAACATCTTTAATTTTAGCTGACCTAAAACCAATCAACAATATAATGTTGAACTTATTCATTCTGTTTTCTTCAGTGAAATTACTGTTCTATTTTTCTCCTACTTTTTGAGTACTAAGCAATTGACTTAGTAGTTTATAACTGACAAAGCTCTTTGAAATGTTGTTCCTGATAATGCTAGATATTTACTAATGCTACTATATTAATAAAATATCAATAGTTACAGATTGTGAATGAATTATCTTCTAAGATTTTCAATAGGAAGTGATATCAGATATTAGAAACACTAAAGGAACTGACCCAGTGGCTGGACTGAAACCACATATCTATCGCTTAATGCTCAACAACTCTGTTACTTGTTACACTAACCCTGTCCTGTAATTGACTAATTATCTTAGTTAAAAAAATATAAAAAATTGATTTATGTGCTCTTTACATTAAAAATCATTCTTTCATAATTTGATTTATGGGGCTATTTCTCATAATAAACATTGTATCAAGCTGAGAGACATTGCTATAGTGAGCATTAATGTATATAATATACAGTATATTCATATAAGGCCATATTTAACACATTCAAGTGCGCTCAGACATGGGAAGGCCTTTCACTGCAGAAATAATCTCAGAAGAAATTTCTCACAGTGGGTTGTAAATGACACAGGACATTTATTTCTGCATTATGTCATCAGCTTTGAATACTACATTTGCCTTTCATAGTCTGAAAACAACTAATCATTCTTATATTAGAACAGAAAACAGTACATTTGGTCATATCAGAATTAATCAACTAAAGTTACATAAAGTAGCATTGAATAAGATATATTCATGTAACGTTATATTTAACATGTAGCTGATTGATGCAAACAATGCAGAAATACATGTATCCTTCAATCTAATGATGTCATTTATTGCCCTGTGTGTTTTTACATGTTATCTTGGAGGAAACTTTTCTCCCCAAACTATTTCTGCAGTGAATGGCTTTCCCATATCCAAGCCTACTCAGACATGTTAGATATGACTTTGCCCAAATATATTTTATTAAATACTACTTTGTGTGTCTTAGTTAAATAATACTCAGTATTTGTGTATGGAGTGTAACATGTTCTGCTATGCTAATTAATTCACTAATTATACAGAGAGAGATAAAAACAGTATGAAAAAATTGGTTTAAGTATCCAATTTGAGAGAGAGAAATTTAGAAATGCTCTGTAAGCAGCTTGTCACTTAGTAAATTGGTAGTTCAACTCCCTTAGGTAGACCTGTTTTTCTTTTCTCTCTCATATTGGTGTTTGTAATATTAACCATGCTGTAGCCATCAAGGACCATTGGCAGCTTGCATTTGCAAACATTTGGGGGCTAATATTCTGTGGGGCACCACTCTGCAGCAGACTTGTCTCATTTTCAGTTAAGTGGATTGGAGTAACATGATATGAAATGCTTTGGCTATGAACACAATGCACGCTCCAGTTTGGAAATCAAACCTAACAACTATGATGCAAACAGGCTAACCACAAAACCATGTCTCTTCTTATATTAATGGAACTTATCAACTATTGTTTTGTTGTTTCAGACCAAAAATTTGAAACCTATTCTTTATGAACATACTGCTAAATGAAAAGCTGAAAAATATCAAACCTAAGAAAACAGTTCGTTAAACATATATGATCCTGATCAATTTTTAAGATATCAATATCCAGCTGCAATATTCAATTGGTTACAAAATACCCCAGTCTCAACATTGCAGTAAATAAACCATTTCAAGAGGAAGAGAAAAAAAGAAGTGATTGATATGATTTGCTTTATTGTTATTGATCTTAAAGATGTCATTTGTATATCAAGCATTATACTTATATTTCAACATTTTTTTTTTTTTAGATGGATAATATCTTGCTTGGTGTCCATGATGTCAACTTGAAACTAACTCTGGCATTCGGTTGTGGTCTTCATCATGCTGGCTTACAAGAGAAAGATCGAAAAATTGTTGAAGAATTATTTGTCAATCAAAAAATTCAAGTAAGTGACATCTTTATTATCAATCAACCAGACTGGTTATACTTTCTCTTGTTTCAGTTATTTTAAAAAGATATGTAGAAAATTTCTTTCACGAAGGTTGTACCAAAAGTAATGCAAAAATGGGCATAACTTTTTTATTAACTGACAGGTTATTCAAAGCACACATGTTAGTTTCATCTATCAAAGAACCTCCCCTTCCTCTCTCTCTCTCTAACAGGTAGATGTAATACATGATTTTCTTAGGAAGAGTATAATAGGTGTTAGGATGAATGGCTGGCTGTGTTTCAGTTACATATATGAATATATTTACATTAGCTCCTTTGTATTAAGGGTTGGATAAAGGAGATCTTCAAGCTGAAATAATACTTTATCACTGGGTTATTAGTAACTCTAGTATATGGATTACATATTTATTTAAATATGAAATATTTAACATGTGCATTGTATCTATTTTTCTTCATTCCTCTGTAAGTGCTTGTGTCAAGACTATTGGAAAGTCGAAATTACTTAAGATTTTGTGATAGACTTTCCACAATAACTTCAGAAGAAGAAGAGTGTATGCAAAACAGATTTTCTTCCAAGAAGAATCATAGGGGCTCTGTCAGTGACATTTGTGTGCTTTGACAATACTTGAACTCCACATGCCAAAAAATCATTTCTTTGGCTTACACATTGCCACTACAAAATACCCACCAGAAATCGTGGCAACCATCGAGAATATCTATAACAACAGCATGTACTATGTGAGTGTATCAGGTAGCTAAGTAATAGCTTCCCAAAGAGATAAATTAACACTTTTCTCATTTGTTACAATGTTAGACTATATATTGAGCAAAAGTGTTCAATAACATTGTATTGTAACTATTATTATGCATATTTATTTATGCCTCCTGATCTGGATTTCATGGATGACTTTGACCTCATAGATGACACACCATCATCATCTTTTCACCATGTGACAGTCTCTCAATCTGACACATTGAGGGTGGGTCTCAAAGTCAATTTTAAGAAACAAAATGCATTAATGTCAGGATAATGAAAATTAATTTGCATTATCAAAATGGCAGGATTATACAATGCTTTAAGTGCCTTAGTTTCCAGATATTATAAACTGAAACTAACCTCATGTACAGGCAATGTCTAGCTTGGAGCATCTTTTGACAGCTGGAACAATTATGTATATCAAAAGAAGCAACTCTAAATCTTAAGCAGCAACTGCTCAACACATTAATGCGTTAATGCTACTTTAGGATTTAGAGCAATAAACAACAGCATTCTTAATTATACTTATTAGAACATTCAAATGTGTGATAAAATGCTCTAACTAATCTTGAAAAGTTTCACTTAGTTTAACTTAATGGAATGTTATTAATTACTTTGCACAGCCACTTGACGAGTTTATCTGTGGATCTGTCTATATATGTTTAACAAAATTCTATATCCTACAGTTATAAGCTCTTATGATTGAAAGAAGAGGAAACTAAATATGAAAGGAATCTTCCATACTTAAATATTCATAAACAATGTTTTAACCAAAGGGAAAATTAAATAACAATGCATTAACTTGAAAGAAAATTTAATAACAACATATTAACCAGAAGGAAAATTTAATTAAACAGCATTATTTTCAATAGCTTTGTATCTGTTTTCTCCACACTGGTCGATGTACTGGTCAATGCCTGCAATAATCCAATCTATAATATGAGTAGAAATGACAGTTCTATTAATCATTTGTTGATAATAGCAAAAGAGTGTAGTGTCTAAGGACTAATCAGAATTAAGAAATGTTTCAGAGGAAATAAATGAGCTCAAAATAAAACCAAAGACAAAGGTGTGTGTGTGTTTGTGCATGCACATGCAAGCATGAATGAATGCAAAACATCTATTTTATATAATTATGTTGAATATATTTGGCTCTGAGTTCAGCTTTGTCTTTAAATTTGTTTAGTTTTTCTGTTTTACATCTCTTTCTGTGCTAACACAAGTAAGATATTTGAATATTATTCAGTACCCTTCATACTGCTGACCTTTCAACCGTAAAATAGTGGAGGCAATGTTATGCGCCTTTCCAAGAGTACAATCAAATGGCTGTAGCAAAGTTTAAACTAATGACCATGTGATCAATAGCGAAGCAACCTTAACTTCACAGTTATTGTGTGTCTGCAAGTTTTACAATCATTAATTCCTGCTTATACATGTTTGATGGTTGGCCTTTGTCCAGCTCTTTTTTATCCTTGATATGTTCTGCCATGCAATCTAGCCTTCTACAAGACTAACTTTATTGACTTTAGATGTAAAAAAACAACACTGTATTGTAATAAAACATGATGTAGGGAAACCTTTGGTGGATTACACATGTATATCTATATTTTCAGAATTGATTTTGCATTGAGTCTGTTCTCATAATAAAGATATGAATTTTATATTTTAAATCTATAATTTAGCATAAAGTAAAGAGAAAGAGAAATAATTATAACATTTTCACACATCTAGTTTGAAATTTATAGAAATTAACTATACACAAATAATGATTTTTGAAGTAAATTTTTACTGCCAGGTAGTTTTTTTTTTTAAGGTTGTGTATGATATGAAATTTAATAAAAACTGAAATGCCAACTATCTGAAACAATGTGCTTTAAATGAAAAATTGAGATAAAGATTCAAACAATTTCACAAACTATCTTTTATTAGACAGATTACATATTTCCCATTTATAGCATAGCATTTCATATATGCCATCACTTTTATTTCTGTTTTTGCAACACTATTAAAATCAATCAATACCCTACCCCATTTTTGTCTGTCTTCTTCCTTACCCATCCACTGTATCTGCCTTCCATCACACTCTATATAACTCTCTCTCTCTCTCTCTCTCTCTCTCTCTCTCTCATTCACTCACTCACTCACTCACTCACATACAATTATATTAATTACTTTTCAAAATCAACAAATATGTAATCATTGATACCACTGAATTTTTTCATCTTTCATCAAATATCAATATTTTTCTTCTTAATCATTATTTAATGAATATTCCTGAATTTTATCTGATGAAATACATTCTGTTTATCAGTGTGTGTGTGTGTGTAATATCTAGTCTGTATGTCTCTGCTATTGCTTCAACTAAAAATTCATTGAGTTGGGTAATCAACCATGTTGACATTGGTGGCAACTGTACACATTATGAGGAGATGCTGAAAAGTTCCTGGCTTTAAGGGTATCACAAAACCTTCCAAGTTCTTATACAGGGCTTAGAAAAACTGAAGGACTGCTGCAATAAGTGTGTAAATCTGAGAGGAGAATATATTGAATAAAATCATAATTAAATGATCCCCCTGTATTTTCTTTGACCCCCAAAGCCAGGAAATTTTCAGCCCCCTCCCCCCTCGTATATTATTCTCAATTTTGTCAATGAATCTTTCTCAGCTAAGTGAAAATTATTATTTCTGTCACTATATGATTATTAAGATCCTACTAGAGATTATATTAGGACATACATATATGAGTCATCACAAGAATGATGTTCACTACTTCATCTCTGTATATCATAAAGCAATTATAATAAACCTGACTAAATTCACCTTTTGGCTTCTGAAAGCTGTTTCAGTTATTTTAAAAAGATATGTAGAAAATTTCAGGTTCAGTCCATCTGCATAGCAACTTGGGCAAGTATCTTCTAATTTTGCCTCAGGTCAACCAAAGCTTTGCTAATTGTGTGTGTTTTGGATGTCTTTATGTCTCCTTGTCTTCACATCACATAATGATTACAAACAAGTGATGTCATTCATTTCCAATTTTGCATGGAAACATGTCAAATCATGGGAGAATTTTTTTCTCTTTCTGTCTGTCTCACTCTACCCCTCTCTCTCATATCTAGAAGCAGGGGTGCACATTATGTCCTTTTTTAAATTTACAAAATACTGGATGAAGTTTAAAATGTTTTTTTCAGTCTGTGAATTTAAAATGTTGATTCAATTTATTGAGATAATGGCTTTTTTTTTTTTATGTATTTTGGAATCAGTTTCCAATTCAGGTTAGGTTATTTGTTGATAATTTTTGTGTGCTGATTCTTTTGATTTTGTACTCATTTACTGGTTTCTTTGTTGTTGTCACCGTCATTGTTTAATCCCTTATCAAGCCATAAAATAGGAGTTTAAGTAATCAACAATAACAATAAATTTCAAAGGCCACAATTTTTTTTTTTTTTTTTTTTTTACATTTAGAATTTTTTAAACTTTTTCAGTGCATTTTATAAGGCAGTTATGTTAAAGCTGACTAAACTTACCTTTTCTTATAGATCTCATCATTATATCAGGAAAAGCCAATGCTTTTAAGACATGACTGCATTTCCAAGAAGTTCACTTCCCAACTTTAGTTTCAGGTTTAGTCACACTACATAGCATTTTGGGCAAATGTCTTCTACTATAGCTCATGTGAATGAATTTGGTACATTAAACTGAAAGAAACTTGTCATGTTTGTGTATATATGTGTGAGAGGAAAAAATGGACATACACACAAACACATACACAATTACAAAGTCTCTACCTCTCTCTGAACTCAAAACAATTTGAAAATCCTACACGATTAGGTGAAAAGCGCTTTATTTAATTTATAAAACATGTGACATTAATAAAAATCTGTAAATGTACAAACATCCAGATTTCTGAGTACCTTAATTTTTTTCTATAATATAATTTCTGTACATCACCTCCAAACCTTCCAATATATATATATATATATATCATCACCATCATCATCGTTTAACGTCTGCTTTCCATGCTAGCATGGGTTGGACGATTTGACTGAGGACTGGCGAACCGGATGGCTGCACCAGGCTCCAATCTGATCTGGCAGAGTTTCTACAGCTGGATGTCCTTCCTAACACCAACCGCTCCAAGAGTGTAGTGGGTGTTTTACGTGCCACCAGCACGAGGTCCAGTCTGGCTGTACTGGCAATGGCCACGCTCAAAGTAGTGTTTTTTACATGCCACCTGCACAGGAGTCAGTCCAGCAGCACTGGCAAAGACTTCACTCAAATGTTTTGATCATGTGCCAGTAAGGCAACGCTGGTAACGATCATGCTCAAATGGTGCTTTTTATGTGCCACCGGCATGGAAGCCAGACAGCTGCTCTGGCAGTGATCTTGGTCGGATGGTGCTGTTAGTGCTCCACTGGCACGGGTGCCAGTCATCGAATTTGGTTCAGTTTCGATTTCACTTGCCCCAACAGGTCTTCGCAAGCAGAGTTTAGTGTCCAATGAAGGAAGGTTGGCATGGGTGCCAGTTGTCGAATTTGGTTTGAATTCGATTATATATATATATATATATATATATATATATATATATATATATATATATTATGTGCATTTTTGATTGAATCTCCTATGAGTCAACATGGGATCCCTTGACAATGTAGGCTTCATTTGATGAAGGTATCTTTGGCCCGACAAGTAGCTAGTGGATTACCCCTCATTTGGGCAATTACTACTTCTGAGGTTCTGCTACCTATGAAACATATGTAACTTGGATTTTATCTACTCCACTCCCTAATTTTTGATTTTTGTACATATATATATGATATATATACCAAAGTAAGCACATGAATGTGAAACAAGGTGGAAAAAATAGTACCCGAATACCAGAGGTAGAGTAATATGCTTTATTAAAAAGCAGCGAAAATATCACAAAAACTGTTACTCAGAGTTTCACATTCCCGTTTGTTGCACAGTTTTGTTCATGTTCATATGTATATACGTATGCCAGATGTTATATGCAGTACAGGCAAAGATTTTGATTTTGGCCATTTTGTGCATGAATGGGTGTCACAAAGGCACCGTTCACAATATATATGTGTATTGCTTACAGCTATTGTCTTCAAAGGACATCTCACAGCAGTCACTTTGCACTTTGCATTTACTGAGAGGCCTCACTGATTCTATGACTTGGAATTTTTATTTCATAATGAAAACTCATATTCTATTAACTGGTCTTCTTTACAAAGGAAAGAAGTCTTGAGGGAATGTTTTTTTGTTTTTTTTTTGTTATTAAGTAAAATAATTATATACCATTATATTTGTTTTTCTATAATTATTTTTAATATTTAATTGAATTTTAGCTTCAGCATTTAAGCTAATTTTAGCTTTTAATTTTAATATATCAAGAAATTAAATGCTGAAGCTAGAATTAAATTAGATATTAAAAATAATTACAGAAAAAGGAAATATATTGGTATTTATTAATTTTACTTCAAGAATGAAAAACAATCCCACAAGTCTTCTTTCCTTTGCAATGGAAAAATAACACCCAATGAAAAACAAGCATACATTGCATATGTGTGTGCATGCATATATCTAGAGATAGATAGATAATTAGGTGCACGCGTGCGCGCGCACACACACACTCACACATATGTGCACATGTGTGTGTGTGTGTGCTTTGATACAAGTATTTTCTGACTTATCAGCTTTCAAGTTACAATTTTCTGATCTTATGATACACTTCAATAGAGATGAGTATAAGCTGTACAGTGCAATACCTTTCATACACAGGGGAATGCTGCTGGCATCACATATTTTCTCACTCTCATTTCCCCACATTACTAAATGTTTTTATTTTGCTTCTCAGTTAATTTTGTATGTGTTGTGCATTAATCCCTGTTGTGCATTAGTGAAGCTAAACAAGTATAAAAGTGAGTAAGTCTCCTGTTGATAGGGAAAAGAAGAAAAGCAATTGATTTGGGAACAGCATGAAGGATGAAAATTTGTTTCAGTCATTGTACATAATTTGTCTTACTCCCAATCAACAATTTCTACTATCTCAAAGGATAAGCACTACAATTGTGATTAGGTGAGGGCGTATGAATTCATTAAATCTGCAATAATCAACAGATGTAGGGAAAATGGAAGATATAGAAACATATTTGGTCACATAGATTGTTGAACTGAATTCAAAAAAGAATACCATTTGGTATTTTAAATATGTATGTGCAGGAACAGTTGCGTCATTAAGAAGTTTGTTTCCCGACCTCATGGGTTTTGTTTCAATCCCACTATATGGCACCTTGGGCATGTGTCTTCTACTTCAGTTCCAGGCTGACCAAGGCTTTGTGAGTGAATTTTGGTAGAAGAAGCCTGTCATGTGTGTGTTTGTGTGTCCTTGACTTGATATTGAGTGGTAAGCCTAGGAGTAAATGACTGTCACTGTCATACAAAGAGTTTTCATTCATTTCCAATATTACATGAAGACATGTCTAGCCATGGGGTAGTGTCATCTTGCTTGGGAACAAGGAGGATACCCAGCCATAGACTGATCCAAAATCTGCCTCAATAAATTCCATCCAACACAAGCTTGCATTAAAAAGTTAACATAAATATGATGATGATGACGACGACGACGACGAAGCTAAATCAAAGAACTCATTTGAAACATTGAAAGAATGTAACTATTATCTTATTAACGCACAAGCTTTTGTAGTGGGTTGTGGAGGATTTTAGCATTTAGAAAAGCTTCATAATATTTACAATATAAAAAGTATGTGACAAAATAAGTTCTGATGAAGGTACTGCTGCATTTAGAGCAGTACTGTAAAACAATACTGTTAGTGTGAAATACTTGCCAGAAGAATATTTTACATTGAAGAAACTGGTTTATATTGGAAGTGTATATTTATTTTGTCATGTAGTAAAATTAATGCCAAGACATTTAAGGATCCTGTGAGTCTCTTACTTGAAAGTTTTAACTAGGACCCTATCTTGTCAATTATTGTGAAAACTTGCATGCTTTTGAGAATGCTAGCAAGCATATGGTACCCATTATCTACTGCCACAACAAGAAAGTGTGGATAACTTAACAAATCTTTCAAGATCGATTCCCACCTCTCTTGTTATCCTCTGGGGCAATGCCTTTTCCATTTTGTCTGCCAGTGCCATGAGAAATGTTTCCATAGTGTGAGGGGTAAGATTCTCTGTTGATCCTTCTATTTTGAGTTAAATCACCCTTTCCTCTACTATTTCAGTTCTTTTTGCACACCTTTCTCTTTCTAAAATTCTGCCTACAGAACACAGACTTGACTTTCTCAGTTCAAAAGCCCCTTCTTTTCTGGTTTGTTCACTAGGTAAAGAAGAAAACTGCATTAAAAATGTTTATTAATTTAGATTATACTTGTCATCCACTATATCTCAGTAATTTAAAATCCTAACATTCTCGAGCATTTCAAGCCCTTAAACAACCCACTAATCCAGCCCACGAATCAAAGTGGTTGCATACATTTCAAAGCATATTATCAGCAAATAATCTTTGCCAGATTGTTTGATGCTATGGCACCTCGCTCTGTGATTTTCAGAAAAGGTACGATATTTTGAATGCAATTAGGAACGTTGATAAAGCCTGGGAGTAAGTCACAAAAGAATCCATCAGCAGTATCTGAAAACATGTGTTGAAATACTTTCAAATGTACTTCAAAGAGTAAAAATATATATATGTGAATACATTCAAAGGCTTTCATTCAGACAGTGTTGCAAGTGGCATTCTTGGAAAAATCATAGAGTTTGCACAGCAGCTTGATCAGGAAGTGGGTAGAGATGAAATTGAGCTATTGATAGTGGCTCTCTATGTGTATGTGTTTGTGTGCATGTTTGTGTGTGTGTGTGTTTATGTATGTATGTTTATATATGTGTGTGTTTGTGTATGTTTATTAGCCATAAATATCTTCAATGTTTATTTTCATTCTATCTATCTATTTATCTATCTATCTATCTATCTATCTATCTATCTATCTATCAGTCTGTCTGGCTGGCTGTCCATCCATCCATCCATATATATATCATCATGATCATCATATTTAATGTCTGTTTCTCATGCTGGCATGGGTTGGTCAGTTTAATAAGAGTTAGCCAACTGAAAAGCTTCCGGGCTCCATGTCTGTTTTGGCATGGTTTCTATGGCTAGATGCCCCTCTTAAAGCTAATAACACTGTGTGTATGTGTGTGTGTAGAAGTGCAGCATGGCATAAGTTGTGTTGCGTAGTTGAGAAGTTTGCTTACCAACTACATGACTTCACATTCAATTACAATGCAGTGTAATTGGGCAAGTGTTTTCTAGTATAGTGCTGGACTAAACAAAGCCTTGTGAGTCGATTTGGTAAAAAGAAACAAAAAAAACTATAAGAAGCCCATCATATATATATATATATATATATATACACACACACACACACACACACACACACACACACACACACACACACACACACACACATACATATACACACACAAGGGGTAATGAAAAGTTCCTGGCTTTGAGGTATCACAAAAGGCCTGGTTGAAAGACTGCTGCAATATGTGTGTGAATCTGAGAGGGGAATATGCTAAATAAAATCATAATCAACTGATCCCCCTGTTTTTTCTTTTACCCAAAGCCAGGAACTTTTCAGCACTCCCTTGTAATTATGTGTGTATATATATATGTATATAGTATACTGTTTCATGATGGTATGATCAACAAAAAAAGTAACCCATCTGGTGAGAGATAAATATTATTTAACGGATAGAATATATGTTTTTATGTGCTACTATTAGTTTCATGTGACGAAAGCATCTCAGACAGTGAGTAAAAGGTGTCATTTACTATAGCCCCAGGCCAACAAAAGCCTTTGATTCATTTACAAAGATTATAACACAATAACATTTTTTGTGTTGTTATTCAACCCCAGGATGAGAAAAGAGTCAATTAGCTCAGTTTCCTCTCTATTTTCCCAACCTCTGCTACAAGAAGTTTCACAGAAAATAATATTATCATTCTCAGAAAAGAGAATCCAAAGCTTGAAATGGAAATTCCTTGTATTGAAATTTTAGCCTATCAAGATTTACCATTTGGAGGACACGATGAAATGGAAGAATCAAACAATAAGAGTAATTTTCTGAGTATGTGAAGCTGTAGCAGGATACAATGATTGTTTAAGATTGCATTTAGACTTCATGAAGAAAAATGCCAACTGCACATTTTCTGGACTTTCAAAACAAGATCATTCAATTGTATACCTGTTACAAGTGAAGGTAAAATTTAAGCAAAGATCGAAAAAAAACAGTATTTGTTGCTGTTATGTGTAATGAGACAACAGAACATTGAATGAAATCTCAAGATTAAAGGTTTTGCAGTTTGTTGATGAGAAAGAAAAGCCTTAAGAAAAGTTTTGGGGATATGTTGATGTCAGTGAAGACAGAAAAACTGCGTTAACAGAAATTCAAACATTTGTTAATGAGTTCAACTGTGGCCAACATTTCATCACACAAACTTATGATGGAGCAAGTATGATGGTTGGGCATTTGAATGGGGTGCAAGTAAGAATAAAGGAGACTTTTGGTGTAAATGTCTTATTTGTATATTGTTATGCACATTCACTTAATTTGGTAGCCTCGCAATCAACCTCAAGCATTTGAGAATGTTAAGTATCCATTTTGTCCAATAAAATTACTGTTTTCTTGGTATTTTCAACCATATCAGAAAATCCAGAGGATTGGTGCACCTCAGAATTACCACAAGCAAGGGGATTTATTGCAGTCCTAGATTTTCAGTTTAAAATTTTTCTTTGAAACCATATTGAGTGGCTCAAGAGATTCTGTTTTTGATTCTTCAAAAAAGTTTGCTTGATATTTCAAGCTGTATTTGTGAGGTTAAGAACTTAGAAAAACAATTGGCTGATATTATTGTGATAGGTGTTATAGTTGTATTAATTGTGGTGTGAGATTAAGCTGACTGCATATATTACTAGCAGAAGCAGAACTCATGAATATTTAACATTAGATTTATTTAAAGGAAGGCTGAATATGAATATATACATAAAGTATCAAATCCTCACTAGGATACAGGGATCAACTTAACTGTGATTGCTCAACCATCAGTTATCTTCAAGATGTGAGATTACTGAATCTTATTGAAGCTTTGTCCTTGATTTGCTTGGTGAGAGCCAAGTTGTATTCTCTTTGAATGCCATGAAAGCTCTGGTTGATCTGTAGCATTAAATTGCTTAACTGGAGAAAATGGTGTGAACCTCAAGGACACTTGAGATGATATTCTAACTGGTAGTCTGATCTCCTGCAAGCCAGTTGGTTCAAAAGAAGGGGTGTTTAGGTTAAGACTGCATGCCCCAATTATGGCTCATTCATGATAGAGAACTGATAATTTAATGAAAAGAGTTCAAACCCTAGGGCTCACTACTATATCAAGAACAACAAGTTTGAAGAATTTTGCTGCTGGGTTCTGTATGGTGTTGCTGAAAAAACCAGAGAAGTGTGGTCAACATCAAACTGTTTTAAGAACTTTGTTTAACAACATTTTGTATGAAGTTATTGTTTACATTGAGCAAAGATTTAAAACACTCCTGTTTGAAATTACTTTCTTCATTAAAGCAAGTAAATATTTATTTGAGGTGTTCTCAAAGTGAAGAGATATTAAGTAATTTGGTCTTCACTTCTATCCTTTGAAGAAGATGAGTGCAGAGCATGGTGCTGGTACATTTTATACCAATGTGATTGATGAATTTGCCAAAAGGAAACAAAGAATTGAACTGATTTACAAATAAAGTTTAAATAGCTCATTATTTGTAGGTTTTATTATTTTCTCTCGTAACCAATAACAGTCATCATGGCAGACCCATCACCAGGGTGTTGCTAATGGGATGGGAGGCATCAAGGCCAGTGGAGAGAGGTATCAAGCCTGAAGCATGCCTGTTGGTAGAGGTTAATTTTCTCACATTAAAATTAGTTCATATCCCATTCACAGATGGAGGTGAATATGGGAGAGGGGGCAAATAGTTTTTGGTGAGAGGGTGAGTAAGGCTCTATTGCCCCACTTTCTGCCTTGGTGATTGGCCTGCATCATGAACTGTATGCCCCGGTTTCCAAATCACTCTTTACCACTGGTATATATCTGTGTGTATGTATGTGTGTGTGTGTGAGAGAGAGAGAGAGAGAGAGAGAGGGTGTATGGCCTAGTGGTTAGGTGTTGCATTCACAATTGCAAGGTTGTGATTTCAGTTCCTGGGCCAAGTGGTGTGTTGTGTTCTTAAGCAAAACACTCCATCTCACAATGCTCTGCAATAAACTTCAACACTTGGCATGTGCTACACCATACACTTGTTCAGGCAACATTCATCTGGTGGAGGGAGTGATCTAATGGATAGCACAAACATTTGATCACCATAAATGAATCATTTGTGCAGGTTGTTCAGCAAGAAATTGCTGAACTGTCTTTCTCAGACTACAAGAGACTACCATCACATGTATATGCCTTGCTCTTTGCATCTCTCTCTCTGTCTCTCTCTCTCTCTCTCCCCCCCTCTCTCTCTCTCTCTCTCTCTCTCTCATATACTGATATTGAAGTTGTCCTATATAAAGTGTCCTTTGAGCAAGTGTATAATGTTTTCCTACTTGATAGTTTAGAAACCAGTGAGTAGGTGAAGTGACTGGACATTAAGGCAGAATTTATTCAGATCAAAATCTCAAAGTTCTGAGCTTGTGATATGGACTGATGCAAGACCATAACATATGCGAATATATTATAATGTAGGCCTATGCTATCCATTTCATTACAGAGAAACAGATGTCAAAGAATTAATGATGATGTATATACATCTGTGGATACACAGTTCCATACATGAATGAGTGAGAGTTTACTTCAACATCCAGTTTAAATGCTATTAGAGCTGCCTTTACATAGCTTCACTTTACAAAGAAACCATACCACTACTTAGCAGTTAATCCATTACAAAGAATGTTATCAAATTTTCTCTGATAAATTCTTCCACGACTTTCCTGATTTAAGAAGTAATCAAAGGTTTGTAAATTGTGCTATCTACTCTCTTTCCTGTATTCAAAGCCTTTCAGAGTTTTCCTCTGCCAACAACAGTTGCAAGGAAAACGTGGAGTTGGAGAGAAGATCTCATAGGGTTAACACTCAAGCAAGAAAAAATTGGTTGGACAAAGCATTTAGCAACATGTCTGAGGGAAGAGATTCAGTAAGAGTGACTTGGTAGAGAAGAAAAAAAAATTGCATCATATGTAACTAGGTGTTATTAGTGGATTTGGTTGTATACAACTAATTCAGAGTATCAGAGGTCATTGGAGTAGCAATGAAATTGATAAATAGAGGAGACAGTGCATTTGTGGGTCAGAAAAAGTTATGCATTCATAACTGCATCACAAGACATTGTATAGTTTTACTGACAGTAAGGTCTCTATTTTATACGCTGAACTAATTCTGTAATGGGATAAGGCTATTTTCTTTGTATAGCAAAAAAAATTATTTTAAATTTTATTAAATCTCTTTTATGATTTTAGTTTTAATTCTTGAAGCATTGCTTTAGTTTATTTATATATTTTATATCACAATTTGTGGATAATAGTGGTAGTCATTGTATGTTTCCACTGCATCAATCACTATACAAAAGCAACGAATGAGTGTCTGTAATTCAGTGCAGAATAAATATATCAAGGGACTTGTCCAGCATCAGTTTTACAATTTTCTCACCAGTGTGTGTATTGTTTGTGTGTATACATCTGTGAAAGACAAACACATACACACACACCTCTATGAAATGGGCTTCACAGTTCAATCTACCAAATTCCACACACAAAGTAGAAGATACCAGAAATTGAATAGAATTATAAAGTGTCCAGTGTCAGTTTCTATGTTTCTTCAAACTATTTTAATGCTACAGTTTTGAGAAGATTGTATAAGCCATATCAACATTGTGATAAAAGTTCAAATTATTTGTGAAAATGAAACCTAGAATTGTGTTGTAAGGAAGACCATTTGTGTCAAATAAAGACTGAGTTCTATGAAACAGCAAGTCTGATTACCTTTGCTCCTTTAGTGATGCACCAGGTAAATTACAGTTCTCTGGCCTCTTCAAATTGGTAAGATTGTAATTTTCCAAATGGGAATAAATTAATATCAATCCAATCTATCTAGTATCTTCTGTTCTAGCTTTAAGATTCTCTTAACCCATTTAATACCTACCTACATGAGGCTCCTGGTTGTGATACAAACTTACTGTTTAATAGTGATCTAAAATCACATCTTCAATGAAAATTACAGAGTATTTGGGCTAAATTTGACAGCATAAAAGGAAAAGAAAACACAATGTACCATCTAAAAATAAAAGTATTTTTAAAATAATCAAAAAATATCAAATATGAGATTATGGTTGGGTAACAGTTTTCTTAAAGTAGCAGCTTTATTATTATTATTATTGTCAATTTCTGATATTGGCACATGACAACCAGGCCACAAAATAGCTCCAGAACCTGGAGCGTGTGTTCTTCACTGTATCCCTAGAATGATCTTTGGACACCTCCTTGATCTTGGCTGCTAGCTCAGCCTTGGTGTTGCAGACAGAGCAGTTGGTGTCTTTCTCAACCATGCCTCACTCATAGTAATCCATAGAATTACAATCAGAGGAAATAAGGGATCAGAAATTGGGGCTGGTGAAGTTATAGAACATCTCTGACAACCACTTCTGACTCTTTCCAGAGGTGTGGAAAAGTACCAAATCCTACTGCCACATATATGACCTTCCAACAGCAACCCTCTCTTACCAGCTATTGACCGCAGTCTCCAATAACTTCACATAGCAGTCTGAATTTAGCCTAAGGCACTGTTGTAAAATATGGGGATGAATTCTGGTGGACACAATCAGAATACCTGTTGTGTCCCTTCCTGCTGGCCACAGCCCTGTAGTCTTTGTTGCAGCTGTCCATGTCATGTCTTACATCCTTTACAGTGTTCACAGAGCATTGAGTAGCAATCATCATGTTGGCATTTTGATACTCAGATATTCAGATGGTTTCCAGTCCTCCATATCAGCTAGCTTTTCCTCAACTACAACTTTAATCTTTATGCTCTCAAACACGACTGTTTGTTAATTCATCAAGCTGAT
The DNA here is from genome assembly GCF_046866305.1 of Octopus bimaculoides. Lineage (NCBI taxonomy): Eukaryota > Metazoa > Mollusca > Cephalopoda > Octopoda > Octopodidae > Octopus > Octopus bimaculoides. The sequence goes on from NC_142928.1 coordinate 162,397,055, forward strand.
ACTGAAAAAAGAGGCATAAAAAATAATCAGATTTGACCTAAAAATCTTGTCCCAAACACTAAATTCATAACGGCAAAGTTATTTTACTAAATTCTTTGATATTTCCAGAATTAATTGAAATAAACAAGGTGTTTCTCAAACAGAAATATGGTGGTAATGAAAGGGTTAAACATTGTGAGCTGCGACATGCCATATCTGCTGGCCTGTGTTTTGTTCATACAACAGTCTTCAGCTGTTTAATTATTTTCTTTATGGCTGATGGAAGGAGGAAGAGCAGTGCCCAAGACTCTTTTGCAAGACTTCTGAGACTGGTGGGTAGGAAACGGAAGAAAGTTATTGCAATAGGAAGTAGTGTAGCTTGATCAAGTTATCTCAAACTGGTTACTTAGTCTGCTTAAGGTAAATAGTGGTGATGTTAAACTGGATGAGAAATTAAGTCTCACCCACCTCTAAAGAAAAAAATAGAATAACAGGTCTAACCTTATCTTAGCACAGTGTCTGTCTATTCATTTCCATTCACATGTTTTGGGTTAGTCTGAGGCTTAGGTGCCGTACAGTGAGGTCGTATCCAAAACCATGTAATTGCTATGCAAACATTCTAACTACACTTCTTACTTAGCCTACACCCAATGGATAATTAATGTGAATAGTTTCCTTTGTAAGCAGCATTTGGAACTTTTAATTCCCATCCTTTGTTCAACTCTTTTGATTTCAGTTTAAATTTCCAATATGCATATAGATGGTCTTAGCTGATACAGTACAGCTTCTCTTCTATAATTACAAAATCTAGAAATTTTTCAGTTTATTATTCATAATACTTCATCATCAGTAGCATGCTTGGTAACAGATGGCTTTCTAATGGACAAAATCTCTTTGCTGTCAAAAAAATTCTCGAGTTATTAATCTAGTCACTAATACTAAGCTTTATAAGTGAAAGAAGTCATTTATTCACCAATACGCTACCCAGAGACACACATATACACACATTTTTGTAGAAGTGATGCTGATTATTTTAGTTCTATATTTCACATAAATTTGGAATGTGCGCTGGTTGTGCAACACAGTTTTATTTTATCAAATTTATAGCTTTTCATCATAATTTACATTTTAAGTGCTGGATATCTTTCTATGATTTTTCTTAAGTGGGCATAGGGAAGTAATTGTAGTTTAATAGTGTGTGTAGCTTACTGGTTCGACTATTTAGTTATTTATTTATTTATTAATTATTCAGAAGTCTTATTTTTATTACATGTTTTCATTAACTGTATCTATTTTAAACAATTCTCATATTCTAAGAATTTAACAGGTATCATGTGCATTTAAAAAATGTTTATATTTCATTAAGTAATGAATCAGTGATTGACAGTTTGACTCACTGCTTTCAATTTAATTGTACAACAGAGCTATTGATCATCAATGCATGCCCATAAAGAAGTGAACTATTTTGAAGCTTAATAGCTTTCCTTATGTGAAACCCCCTCAATGTAATAGCAGAGTTATCTATTTGTCAACTGCATGACCAAAAGCCACCACAGTAATGCATTTTTTAAAGAAGCAACACAATGCCTGTAGGATTTGAATTCCTGTTATAGCTAACCAGTCTTGGGGGTGGGTGGGGGGGGGGGGTGTTTTTTTGGTGGGTGGGGTTTAAACAATTTTGCCATTATTTTTATTCTGATAACCGCTGCCTATCTATAAAATTCAAATCAACTTATCTTAGTCATAACAGTGTTTTCTCTTTGTAGCAACTGTACTAAAAGTGACAGTTGGTTTAATGATAACTGGTCTGTGAGAGATAAAAAGTATTTTCCTGCTTCTAAAGTACTACTATTAACTGATTAGAATAAATTATAGATTATTTGAGAAATAATTGTACAAGTTTGATGAATTGCCTCATACTCATGTCAATTGCTATCACGTTTGCCAACTGTCATCTCTATAGGTTCAAATTTTGCCAACTATCATCACTACAGGCTTATATGCTTGCCAACTGGCATTAATAAAGGCTCATACATTTTTGATTTTCTTCCCATGACTGTGGTTTAGAAATATTATCAGTATCATATAAAATTGAATCCATAAACTGAAATTACATGAAAATGTTTGTGTTTATGAATAATTGGGGATTAAGCTTAAGATGAATCAAAGAATACAAATGTGGACTTGGAAAAGAATAAAATGCAAGCATTAGGAGAGAATTAAGTCCACATCTAGAACTATCAATTATGCTACTGTGTTTAGCTAATTCTTCTGATTTCAGTTTGGCTCTCGGATTCACAGACAAATCAATTCCTTCTTAATCCGTTCATTCCTTTTATCTGACATAGAACTCTTGTGATAATTAATCCAATCTCTAGATTAATCAGCTCAGTACAAGAATATATATTTAGTCTTTCTCTAAGCTAATTCTAGGGATAAACTTTGAAAGAGACCAGAGGTATGATAACTGAAAGATCATGTTTTGAGCCTAATGGAGTCTTTCAAATTTGATATCCAAACTACACAAAGTATTTGCTCTCTAGTGTGTTATAGGATAAATTAGAACAGGAGATGAAATATCTTGAAGTATTTGGTTATGCTTGTTCCTGTTTTGAGTTCAAATCTTCCACAGATCCATTTGACTTTACTCTGTAAAGGATATACACTAATCTCTGACTACAGCTATGTTGAATCAGAGCTTAATAATTTGCTCTGTAATGTTATATAACCAGAGATTATTTCATTTTATTTTCGGGCCATAAAAGCGTAATTGATCATGGAAGCCTAAGTTTGATTTTTCATGGTTTTTAATTTTAGTTTTTTTAATTTTCTCATTGTGTTTCCTTCTGTACATGGCTTTACTTAACTTAAAAAGCATGCGTGTGCGTGCGTGCACACACATACATACATGCAATTATACATGCACATACTCACACATACGCACACACACACACACACACACAGAGGCACGTGCACATGTGTGTGTGTGTCTGTGTGTACATGCAAATTCAGGCACAATTATGCAGAAGGTGGAAAGAGTGTTCACTATAAGAGAGTAGAGTTTATAAATTTATTAAAAGCTAAAAACTTTGCCAAACCATTAACCCTGGTTTTTCATTTCTAGTCTTCAGGCAGTTGTAGGGACTAGAGTAAGAATGGCTATTATTTATATATGTATATATATTTATATAGACACACACACACACACACACATTATTTTTCTTGCTTTTATAGAAAAAAAAGAGGGCAAATCCTTCTTAGGAGAAGTAATTGAGAAACCAAAAAGAAATAAAAATACTGAAACTATATATTCAGAAGTGTGTTCAGAGTAAAATGCTTGAATTTTATGTTGAGCTTTGTTTTGTGTTTCCTTTGTTTTTCATGCATAGATAGTTATGTTTAATCAACATTGATTGACATTCACATTATCATTATTATTATCAATATTATTATTATTATTATTATTATTATTATTATTATTATTATTATATCTGGTCTCATTTATTTACCCATCATGTAGTGATTTGTCCATCACTTAATCAATTTCTGATAATGAGTTCGCTCTTGCAAAGGTACTCATACAAAGAAACTTACATGAATGCATCTTTGTGGACATGCACAAACACGAAGACATCCGAGGATATATGCAAAGTGTAATCATGCATGGTTATGAATACCTATATTGTTTATATATATATTAATACGGATTGCATGGATCTATGAGTATGTGCATGCATGCAGACACTATAATGCCATAATGGGAGCACATATGTGAGCATGTGAGTCTATTCTGCCTGACTATGTATATATGAGAATTTCTTGTGTGTGTGTGTGTGTGTATTGTATGCATATAAGAAAGGCAATCTGTGCAATTAGATGTACGTGTATATACAAGCATGTAACTTCATACACTTTTATGTGACCATAAGCACATATATATATATGCATATATTATGCAAATGTGCATGCATTAAGGAGCATATATAGATACAAGCCTGTCTGTACATATGCACTTGTAAATGTGTGTGATAAGAATAGAAAATACTATAAGGAAAGTTATTCCCCTTGTACCAATGGCTGAGGGTTTAAATCCTGCTAAAATTTCAAAATTCCACGCACACATACCCCATTGCTTTGTTGCAAAGAAGAGACTTGTATACTCTCGTATATCAATTTACCTTCTCATATATCAATTTACCGAGGTTGACTTTGCCTTTCATCCTTTCTGGATTGATAAAATAATTACCAGTTGAACATTGGAGTCTATTTAATTGACTTAGCCTGCTGGCATTGTGCCAAAATTAGAAACTGATATATATATATATGTATGTATATATATATATATATATATATATATATATGTATATATATATGTATATGTATATGTATATATATATATATATATATATATATATATATATATATATATATATATACATCTTATAGTAAAAATGGATACATAAGGGTGGAAAATCACAGGAACAATACCATATGTCCAACGCACGATACAATATGTGTGTTCAATTCCTTCAAGAATCAATAAATGAATTTATAGTATTCAGTCTCTAAAGTGTCTAAAAGGTACGGTAAAAAGACCAGCAAATACAACAATAAAAACTTTAGAAATATCATGAATTTATAACTTCATCATACCATATATATTTACCCATTATATGTTATATCATAATGTATGTTTACACATCGTAATGCTTTAACTTTAATTTGTCATATTTTTATACAACTTAGAAATCATGCATATTTATAAATATTCTTTTAATAAATATTTTGAACATTCATGATATTTCTAAAGTTTTTATTGTTGTATTTGCTGGTCTTTTTACCGTACCTTTTAGACACTTTAGAGACTGAATACTATAAATTCATTTATTGATTCTTGAAGGAATTGAATACACATATTGTATCTTGCGTTGGACATATGGTATTGTTCCTGTGATTTTCCACCCTTATGTATCCATTTTTACTATAAGATGAATTCTAGCTCATGCTGAGCACTTCAACTCTGGCCCGTCTTTATGTATTGTTATATTAACAATACATAATTATACAAATATATATATATATATATATGTATGTATATATATATATATATATATATATATATATCACAGCTGTGTGGTAAGAAGTTTGCTTCCCAACCACATGACTCTGGGTTTAGGCCCACTGTGTGCCACCTTGGGCAAGTGCCTTCTACTGTAGCCTTGGACCAACCAAAACCTTGTAAGTGGATTTGGTAGACAAAAACTGAAAGGCCCATTATTCATACATACATACATACATACATACATACATACATACATATATATATATATATATATATATATATATATATATATATATATGTATGTATGTATGTATGTATCACTCTGCTGAGTGGTTGGTGTTAGGAAGGGCATCCAACTGTAAAAATCCTGCCAAAACAGTCACAGAGGTCCAGTATAGGCTTTGGCCTGGCCTGTTCTTGTGGTACCATTCCACCCAGGCTAGCATGGAACACAGACGTTAAATGATGATGTATGTATTTGTGTGATTGTGTCTGTTTGTCCCCCACCATCACTTGACAATCGATGCTGGTGTGTTTATGTCCCTGTAACTTAGCAGTTCAACAAAAAGACCAATAGAATAAGTACTCGGCTTACAAAGAATAAATCCTGGGGTCGATTTCTTCAGCTAAAACCCATTAAGGCAGTGCTCCAGCATAGACGCAGTCAAACGACTGAAGCACGTAAATGAATCAAAGAATACATACATACATATTATCTGGTATCCTCCTCCCCCCCCCCCAGAAAAGCAGTACCCTTCGAGTATGTGCTGACTCTAACTGTGGTGACCCATCCAATCAATGCCAACAAGGAAAGTAAACATATAATAACTTTTACACACATGCCAGTGCCCCTGGACTGGCTCTTGTGCGGGTGGCACATAAGATGCACCTTTTTGAGCGTGACCGTTGCCAGTGCCGCCTGACTGGCCTTCGTAGGGTTTTCGAGCGAGATCGTTGCCAGTGCCCCTGGACTGGCTTTTGTGCGGGTGGCACATAAAAGACACCATTTCGAGCGTGGCCGTTGCCAGTACTGCCTGACTGGCCTTCGTGCGGGTGACACGTAAAAGCACCCACTACACTCTCTGAGTGGTTGGCGTTAGGAAGGGCATCCAGCTGTAGAAACTCTGCCAAATTAGATTGGAGCCTGGTGTTGCCATCCGGTTTCACCAGTCCTCAGTCAAATCGTTCAACCCATGCTAGCATGGAAGGCGGACGTTAAACGATGATGATGATGATGATGCAATGCAATACATACATACATACATACATACATACATCCATCCATGCATCCATCCATGCATGCATGCATCCATCAATTAATCATTCAATCACAGTATCGACCAGACTATCAGATATTGTTATATGCCATTGGTCACAGTGCATTTCCTCTCATTGTTTTAGCTTTCAAAAAATTCCACACCCCTGACTAGGTGGGCAGGCCATTATATACATATATATTCAAACCATGGCAACATGGAAAAAGGGACATTAAATGATCATGGTGGTGTATATATACGAGCTGGTAGAATTGTTAGCACAATGGGCAAAATGCTTAGCAGCATTTTATCTGTCTTTATGTTCTGAATTCAAATGGCAATGAGGTTGACTTTGCCTTTCATCCTTTTGGGGTTGATAAAATAACTACCAGTTGAACATTGGGATCGATTTAATCAACTTAGCCCCTTCCCCCAAACCTATTGGCCTTGTGCCAAAATTTGAAACCAATATATATATATATATATATATATATATATATATATATATATATATATATATATATATTATGTATGTGTATATACAGGAATTATGAGTGGATGGGAATAGCAAAATGTTTTCTGCTCATTTTCTCAACACACATGGAACTCCAGAATCTTGTTTAGGAAGAGGTTTCAAAGAGATCTTTTGCGATATGCCAATCAATACAGTTCATCCATGGCTAAAACATGCTTTGAAATGATGCTAGTGATAAAGGCTGAGATTTCCATATGCATGTGTGTATGAGAGTATGTATGTGTGAGTGTTTGTGTACATGTATATATGTCCATGTGGGTGGGGCGGAGTGTTTGTGTGTATATGTATGCATGTATACCTGTGTCTCTATATATCATCATCATCATCATCATCGTTTAACGTCCGCTTTCCATGCTAGCATGGGTTGGACGATTTGACTGAGGACTGGTGAAACCGGATGGCAACACCAGGCTCCAGTCTAATTTGGCAGAGTTTCTACAGCTGGATGCCCTTCCTAACGCCAACCACTCAGAGAGTGTAGTGGGTGCTTTTACGTGTCACCCGCACGAAAACAGCCACGCTCGAAATGGTGTCTTTTATGTGCCACCCGCACAAGCCAGTCCAGGGGCACTGGCAACGATCTCGCTCGAAAATCCTACGGGAGCCAGTCAGGCGGTACTGGCAACGGCCACGCTCAAAATGGTGCATCTCATGTGCCACCCGCACAAGAACCAGTCCAGGGGCACTGGCAACGATCTTACTTGGCTTGCCGGGTCTTCTCACGCACAGCACATTTCCAAAGGTCTCGGTCAGTAGTCATCGCCTCGGTGAGGCCCAATGTACGAAGGTCTTGCCTCACCACCTCAGCCCAGGTCTTCCTGGGCCTACCTCTTCCATGGGTTCCCTCAACTGTTAGGGTGTGGCACTTTTTCACGCAGCTATCCTCATCCATTCTCACCACATGTCCATACCAGCGCAATCGTCTCTCTTGCACACCACAACTGATGCTTCTAATGTTCAGCTTTTCTCTCAAGATACTTACACTCTGACGGGTATTCACATTGACATTACACATCCAACGGAGCATACTGGCTTCATTCCTTGCGAGCTTACGCATGTCCTCAGCAGTTACAGCCCATGTTTCACTGCCATGTAGCATGGCTGTTCGTACGCATGCGTCATACAATATGTATATATCTGTATCCTATCAAATCTAAATTTGCTGCTACCCTTTGCAGGGTGGGGCAGGCATGACCCTCTCCCTTTACCTGCTAATCATAGCTTTTTCAACCATTTCATCTCTCTTTCATTTATAATCTTGTTTCTAATCACCCTACCACATATAAAACTGGCAAACTGTGAATGGCTGTCTCCCTACATCCTACACCCACCCCCGTACATACCCACCACCACCATCACTACCTCCCAGTCCTTCACTGGGCCTGTATATGAGACTCTACTGGTTTATTTTCTTTGTTCTACCTGCGACCACCTTCCCTCCTCCAGCTCGCTTACCATGCACTTACCACCCTATCAATGATATAACTTTGTCTTGCCACCTGTAATGTCTGCTTGCTCACCTTCTGCCATTTATCACTCCCTCTCTTCCCCATGTCCTCTCACTTTCCTCTGGTGACAGTTTGTCTGCCACTCTCTCTCTCTCTTTCTCTCCCCATGATCTCCACTTTTCATTTTCTTTCAATGACTGTCTGGATTCCTCACCACCCTAGTCTACTTTCACTCCTTCATATTACCTTTCTCCTCACACTTTCTACCCACACTTGCCCTTACTGCACAGGGTAGCCCTGGACCTGCTGCTACACAACTTACTTCATCACCCTTACCACTCTATCCCTCTCTTTCTCACTAACTATGGCTACTAATCCCTTATCTTTCCTTAGTCTCTGTTGAATCCCCACCCCTGCTACTCAATAGTGTCTGCTCCGTTAGTCTCTCCACCCTCTCACAACTATGAAACTGTCTTTCTCATCTTACTTTACCATCTTTCAGTATCTTAAAATTCTCTCTCTCTCTCTCTCTCTCTCTCTCACACACACACACACACACAAAACAAGGACCCCTTTAGGACCTTTATAGTCTTGCAAATTGCAAGGCAACCTCACGAATACAGGTACCATGAGAAAAAAAAACATCTACACTCTATTAATGCCTGTATATAACTTCCCAAACATGTGATTTTCTGTTCCATTCAGTTCCACTGCCTGGTACCTAGGTTTAGTTTTTTTACTGTAGCCCAGGGCTACAGTAGAATTGTGTAGATTTGGTCAGACACTGAAAGAAACCTGCTATTTGTGTGTGTGTGTGCGTTAAATATAAATGGCAATTTCTGTCTGTCTGTTACCATCTTGCTGCCCAAACTAGGGAACCAATCTTCACCAAACTTTGTTTACATGTTGAACTGACGTCCAGTTCAATTACAGGCTTATTGGATTTCAATAAAAATCGATTATGGACCACAGGGGTTGGACTATTACGTGATAAAAGGAGGGGTGTGCAAAAGTATTAGGCTTAGGAAAATGTAGCATAATAAGAGTGGATGATATCAGGGAAGGGGAGGAAATATGAAGAGATAGACACAGGGAATGTGAGAGATAGACAGAGAGAACGACAGACAGGGAGGTCTTCCATATATAGATATAAAAGAGAGTTTGTGTGTGCGTGCACACAAGTCAACTATCATAAACATTATTTACAACGACGACTACATCACATTTTCTATATGAATGTATACCTTAAAAGACATCCATTTTTCTATATTTTATGACAAAATACAGTCACTCACACTCTCTCTCTCACATGCACACGCACACATATATACAAAAAAGATGTATGCGTATGTATTTATGTATATGAAAGATGTGTTTGTGTGAGAGACAGAGAAAGAGACTGAATGCATACCACTTACACATACATGATAACACACACCTTCACTCACACTCACTCCTTCTCTATCTCTTTCACGCAGAAAAACACACACACACATCCATTTCATATATACGTACATACATCTTTCACTTTCTGCTCTCACTTCAAAGCTAACATCGCAGTTTCACTTTCTCTTCTATTTCAATTTCTGCTCTCTTCAAAGCATAAAGAAATTTTTAAAATAATTACAGAAATTAACAAAGACATTCAAAAACTGAGTTACCGATTTTGACGTATGGGGTATCAAAAGATTCATTAATCTTTCAGCTAACAAATAAACTTTATTTTCATTTACATATTTGCATTACAAAAATTTAACATTATAATCTTTCTATAATTCAACTATCCTAAATGACATTTTATACCACATCGATGATACATTTTCTATATGTTTCTACCTGAGACATTCATTTCTCTGTTATGAGGAAATATGGTCTCTCACTTTCTCTCTCACATGCACACACACATACATACAAAAAAGATGTATTTATGTATGTGTCTCTGAAAGATAATATGTGTGTGTGTGTGAGAGAGAGAGAACGAGTGAATGTCACTCACACATACATGCAAAAAGTTACATACATGACAGCACACACTTTCACTCACTCTCTCTCTCTTTCTCTCTCTCTGTTTCTTTATCTCTCTCTCACACATACACACACACACACACACACACACACATTTCATATACACATACATACATCTCTCACTTTCTGCTCTCACTTCAAAGCAAATGTCGCCTTCCTACTGTCTCCTCTCTTTCAATTTCTGCTTTCTTCAAAGCATAAATAAATAAAAAAATTTACAGAAATTAACGAACAATCATATGATCCCATATGATCAAGCTGACAACTTTCCTACTTCAAACGAAAGAATGCCATAAAATAACTTCCTTTGGCACACATGCATGCACACACACACATACACACAAACACACACTCTAGGTAAAACTTCTGTATGAATTATGTTATTTCTTGCTATGTGCATGCACAAAATTACAACTCAAATCCAATTGAAATCACATTTTCTATTCTATAATTCATTCAATATAAATTTCAAAGGAAGTTCTCCCAGAAATCCTGTCCTTTTACCCATTGTTTCTAGCATATCCGAGGTGACATTTGCACCCACTTGATTTTTCTCCTAAATTTCTTCCAATTCCTATGTTTTCAATACAAGAGATTAGAATTTCACCCAAAAACACGTTCTCAATATTTTAATCTTCTCCTTCTCCATCCCAATTTCTTCAGTTTCTACTTTTTTCAAATTTTTTTCTTGGTAATCCATGGAGAAAAATACAGAGTATAAATCTAAGAATTTTCTTCTTCCTTTTTTCTTTAAGAAACACTAAAATCTCCTTCCCAAACATCCACCCATCACCTCACCACTTTCAAAAAGCTACAAACTTTCAATGTTTCACTTTTAGCTTTTTGGAAAGAAGAGAAGTTTCTTCAGAAGTAATGTCATTTATCTGTTGTTTCTAACATATCAGGTTTTCTGGTGGTGCTCTAATATTTTTTATGTCTGCTATTTCAGTACAATTCTACACATACATGAAACATAAGATGAAAGTGAAACAGAGTGTTTTTAGCTTTTTGAAAGTGGGTAGGTGATGGATGGGCAAGGTGGGGGAAGGGGCATTGAGTGTTTCTTGAAGAAAAATTAAACTTTAAAAAAATATATATTTCCCAGATTCATAATCTCTGTATTTTTCTACATGGATAAAAAAAAATTGATAAAAAAAATCATGAATTAAGAAATTGTGGTGGAGACGAGGGAAAACTAAAATTTTGAAAACATACAACAAAACAATACATAGTTTGTGATCCATCTTAAGAAAGCACTTTCATGCAAATTGTACCCTCCTATTGGTGAGAATTAACTGGTCAAGGAACGAAAAGGAATAGAAAAAAGGGGCAGAAAAAATATTTTTTGGCTTTCAGGTGATATAATAGATTATTGGTTGGATATCAGTTCCTATATCAGCAAAAACATTTTATAGCTGTGTTCTTCATTAATGTTGTATGGTTTTAAAGTATACTTATTCCATCAGCTACTTAGATGAGGAAACTTAGACATGCCTTTATCATTTTATTGCTCCCAAAGTCTGCTATCCACCAAATTATAACAATCAACGAAATTTTGTCTATCTAGTAGTCGTGCACATGCACACACAGTAAAAGATATAGGTGACACATACACAACAGATGGCTTACATATATCTTAGTATTTCTTTTCCTTCCTTGTGTGTGTGTGGTGCGATGATTCAAACAGGAAAAATAGAATTCAAAACATGAGTGTATATACATGTTTTTTTTATTAATAATTGGCAAAAGTTACTGAGTGACCCTAGGACCAAGATTTTTGTGCACTGATAATGTCAACACATGAAACTCTCAGCCCTTGAGTCACTCTGCAATTTCTACTGATTATTAATTTAAAATATACGTGTGTGTGTACCAGCATGGAAGGCGGAGATTAAACGATGATGATATATATATATAATATATATGTGAGGTGTATGTATGCGTGTTTGTTTGGTTGAGTGAGTTTTCATTTCCATTATTTACACATTCGATCTTTTGTTGACTGTAAACAATGGGTCTGCTGATGGTGTAATCCACCTCAAAAGCATGTCTGGGCTTCATAACAGGTGTTGAGATGTATTCCTGTTTGTATAGTGTCACTTGTTTCAGGTTCTCTGTACAAACATGTCCAAGTTGTTTGTTGTTCAATAGACTGGGGGAGTGTTACCTTACTTGGAAGTAAATGGGGGTTAGCAACAGGAAGAGCATCCATCTGTAGAAAATTCTGTTCCAACATGCTCTTGTCTGACCTATGCAAGCATGAAAATGTTGACATTAAAACGGATGATAGTGATGATGTTGATGTATGCATGAACATATATATATTTATACACACACGCAAAAAATTCACAAGTTGTTTTTAGGAGAGTGAGAAATCTATATAAAGCAGAATATATGTAACAACATTTTACTACCTGAGAACACTACAAGGATATAATAATAATATTAATGATGAACTCTCTGTCAAAGACAACGTATGAGTGTTCAGCTTTTGCTGAACAACCTACAAAAATTATTTGTTTATAGTGATCAAAAGTATGTGTCGTACATAAGCTCATTCTCTCCATCAAATCAACATTGCCTGGACAGGTGCACAGAGTAATTTGAGATGAATTGTTTTGCTCAAGAACACAATGCACCACTCACCCATACACACATATATGTGGTACTAAAATGAAAAAAATTACAAAGACGAGGTAAAAGAAAAGAATGAATGTCTTAGTCACCACATGCTGAAATGTCCAGAAGAGGAAGAAATGGGTTTGAGGTATTGGGTTGACAAGGGGATCAGCAGATGGCATCAGTGTATGGGCATGCATGTGTGTGCATGTGCACAAACATGTATGTGTGTATACATGTCAGTTGGCATGTGTATGTATGTGACTCTATCTGATGTGTGTGTGTACGAGGCTGTCAGATGTCTGTATGTATTATATATATACATACATACACACACACAAGCATATATACATACATACACACATGTATATATGTATGTATATGGCAGGCTTCTTTCAGTTTCCAGCTGCCAAATCCACTCAGAAGGTGTTTGTTGGAGTGGGGCTATAGTTGAAGCCACTTGTCTAAGATGCTGCAGAGTGGGACTGAACCCTAGACCACAAGCAAGCTTCTTAACCACACAACCCCACCCATATGTACATCCATCCATCCATACATACATACATACATATATATATATATATATGACACTAATGGTAACACAAATACATATATTGTGTTTATTAAATATTTATCTCTCACCCACCAGATGGAGTACTTTTTTTGTTGATCTTACCATCATGGAACAGTACACTGTGTGTGTGTGTGTGCGTGCATATATAAAATTTATGTGATAATAAACTTATTCGTTATGAAGAAATTAAGTTAAGTTGGTTTTATTTTCTTTTAAAGGTCCTCATTGCTACCAGCACACTGGCTTGGGGCGTCAATTTCCCAGCTCATTTAGTTATCATTAAAGGAACAGAATACTATGATGGTAAAACCAGGCGTTATGTGGATTTTCCAATTACAGGTATTTTCGCTATGCTTAATATTTTAATATTTATTTATAATTACATCCATATGTTGAGTTAATTGGAAAAAATAAACTCCTTTTTAATGTTGTTAATCATTTGTTTTGCTTATCCTTTCTTGTATGAGTAATAATGGTGACATCAGGAAGTAAAATTACATATGTAAATATGTTACCTTTTCTTTTTAAATTCTTTGAATTTCTCATGAAAAAGAAAGGACTTGTTTGTAATAAAAACAGCAAAGCTTCATTCTAACAAAGTTTTATGGCAGTGATTTAGGTCACACCAACAATAGTAATAACTGGCTTGTTGGATTTGGGAAAAGTTTGGCATAAATTCACAGTCCTGTTTATAGGCTGAATTGTCAGAATGCATGTTAATTGGGCATCTTTTTTTTTATTAAACTCCCTGCTTTTCAAGATTACTATCTTTTACCTCTAGTTTTTACTTGTTTTAGTCATTGGACTGTGGCCATGCTGGGACACTGCCTTGAAGGGTTTAGTTGAATATTTTGACCCCAGTACTTAATTTTAAGTCTGATATTCATTCTGTCAGTACCTTTTGCTGAATAACAAAGTTACAGGAACATAAATAAACCAACAGTGGACAAACATAAACACAAAGACAGACAAACAAGCACACACACACACACACACACATGCACATGCACACACGCACACATGCACAACAGGCTTCCACACAACTTCTGTTTACCAAATTCACTAACAAGGCTTTGGTCAGCCCAAGGCTATAGTAGAAGACACTGGTACTGATCCAGAAACCATGTGGTTGCAAACTAAGCTTCTTAACCATACAGCCATGCCTGCACCTACAATTAGTGATATAACCAAATGTATCAATGATTAGAGACACAAATGTAAACTTATAATCTGGGTAGAGTTGCTGTAGGTTTCATAGCAGTTGTCTAAAGATTCGCTTTCATGGTGATATTGAAAATAATATTCACATCTGCTTGAGCAGCTGACTCCTGTAACAATACATAATCGTTCTTTTCTACTCAAACAACAGTATCACAGCCTGCTGTATTTGCATTTGGCAACAGTTACGATAGGAATGTTTAACCAATATTGCTTATGTGGAAACACGAATGTACTCAGCATTAGAAATATTTTCTATATTTTTTTCCCCCAGGCACGCTGTACATTGCTTCAGCATTGATGACACTGTATAGTTTAGCAACATCATACCACGGAAGAAAGTAGTAACCTCCACACACACACACACACACACACACACATGCTCATGTGCGCATACACACATACTATAAAATGACTTTTGATTATAGCTTGACATTTTTATGAAAGAATGGAATGCTCCCTGTTCCAACCATTAATCTTATTAAAACCTGCTATAAATTCTACCACACGATGCCAACCATGCAAAACACTTCTCAGAAGCAGATCATTTAGATGGTGAAAGCTCTTGTTCAATGAGCATTCATCTCTATTATGAGTCTGTGACATTTTCAGTGCCATCTGTTTGGTGTCTCTGACTCAATGATGACTTATTTGACATTAGACATATTGATGTTTTTCTCATTTTCTGTCTCTCCCTCTCTATATGTGTGAGCATATTTCTCCTTATGTGTATGTAGAGAGGGAAAGTGTTTATGTCAATCATATTCAGTTAATAAACTGTAATCTCTCTCTCTCTCTCTCTCTCTCTCTCTCTCTCTCTCATTCTCTCTCTCCCCTCTCTCTCTCTCCCCCTCTCTCTCTCTCTCTCTCACTCATTCTCTCCCCCCCCCCTCTCTCTCTCTCTTTGCATATATTTCTGTGGTAAAACATAATGCCTCCTTCTCAAACCCTACGAACTCCTAAGGGCCAGTTTCCTGATTTCTGTAGCATGTATATAGTCACCCACTGAACAGGACACTGGTCCATCACAGGATTTCACAATTTTGCCAGCTGAGTGGACTGGAGCAATGTGAAATGAAGTGTTTTTTTGCTCAGGGACACAACTCAATGCAATGCATGGCTCAGTCAAGCAATTGAAACCACAATCTTACAATCACGAGTCCAGCACTCTAACCACTAGGCCACACACTTCCACAATGTTAAAACATACTGTCACCAAGACAGTTTGAATGTCCAATCAGCCATTCCAAATCATCATTATCCAAACAGCCACATCCAGTTGTCACATTCACCTCCAATGCTCCCTTGTCAACATGCCTCAATACCTCTGACGTTCTCTTTACTTTTCATGATACTTGTTCAAATAATAATGACAATGTCATAAAGTTCTTCATTGATATGTTCATTAAGGATATCATTAATTAATTCATTGGTTTATTCATTAACATTATCATAAAGTAGATCAATTGATTAATTATTCATAATGTTATTAAATACATCGTTAGTTTATTTGTTAATGATGTCATAAAATGTCATTGGTATATTTTGTTAATGATGTCAACAGAAATCACAGGGGTTTTTTGCCGTTTTTCATTAACAAATCATAAAATAGATAATCTGTTGCAAATTGGTACAGTCATTATAGTGTTGGGTAGGATGTTTCATGTTACTGTTGCAACACTGTACTCTGAGTTCAAATCTTGCTGAAGTTAACTTTACCTTTCATATTTTTGGTATTGATTTAAATAAAAAAAAAGATGGGGAGCAATTCGTGTAGTAGGTTAATGGTACTGTGAGAATGTTGGGCCAAATGCCTTGTGGTATTTGTCCCAGTTGTTTGCATTCTGAGTTCAAATCCTGTCATGGTCTACTTGGGTGATAGACTTAATCTATCAACTTGTTGAATACCATCAACTGGCATCCTAGTGGAGTCTACTCTGCTGCATGCATTTGGGTCACTAACCTTGGAAACCCTGCAAAGAATCGTGGGCACTACTTTTTCCCCTGACTAAAAAATTCTATAATTTTTATCATGAAATAAATCAGTGTTGTATATCTTTAATGATAGCTTATTCATTAATATCATTAATATAGTAGTTTATTATTTTAGTGATGTCATAAAACATATCATTGTTTTAATCATTTTATGATCTCGTTTGTGTATTCATGAATATCATAAAGTAATAATTTGTGTACTTATGATGTCATAATGTACATTTTGGCTTATTCATTAGTGATGTCACAAAGTAGATCATTTGCTTACTCATTAAGAACGTCACAATATATGTCATTGATTATTCATTAATGTTGTTAGATATATTGTTAGTTTATTCACTAAAAATATCAGAAAATATATCTTTAGTTTATTTCTTTAATGATATAAAATACACCATTGCTGTTTATTCCTTCAGTGATATCATTAACCAGATAACTTGTATGTTCGTTAATGACGTTCTAAATTACATCATTAGATTATTCATCAATGATGTCATGAAATAACATTATTAGTTTGCTCATCAACAGTGTCATGAAGTACATCACTGCTTTATTCATTTCTTCTTAATGTTGATCATTAGTTTGCTTCTTCAGTATTATCATAAAGTGGATTATTTACATGTTCATTACCAGTGTCTTACAATACATTAATGGTTTATGTCTTTAATGATGTCATAAAAACACATCATTGGTATATTCATTTCTTCATTTGTATATATTCATTAATAATACCATGGGATATATGTTATGGTTTGTTCATTAACAATGCTGTTAGGTTCGTTATTGGATTATTCTCAAATGTTGTCATAAAATACAGTATTTGTTTATTCATTAATGCTGTCAGGAAAGTACCTCATTAGTTGATTCAATTTTTTGCAGCTAATATCTACTCTGTTTTCTCTGTTCAGTCTATTTTTCCAATTCACTTTGTATATTTAATGTGTAGTTAGTACCAATACATTTAATGAAATGAGCTTCAAAAATCTATTTAATCTTTCTAATATTTAGTCTGACTCTATATTCAGTTAGTTTCTCACCATTCTCTTCAGGTCCCCATTGCTTATATTTCTTTGTCATGTAACATATTACTTTTGATAGGGAGCATGTCTTTGTTTGTCATCAACAAAGTTTCTTCAACTTGACACACCAACTTCCCACCTTGGATGGATATTAAGCTATCATTGGTTTTATTGAATTCATTACCAAACTCATTATTCTTAGCAGTTTCTTATACATCACTCTTTTATTGCCATTTATATGCTGCTACTACATTTCCAGTTAAACAGCCAAACTAGTGCTACCTCTACTTACCATGACAATTCTAAACTACTCTTTCTGAAACTATAGCAACTTTCCTTAATAGCATTTCTTTAAGCTCTAGATGTTGATAGTTGCAGCTATCAACATAGTTACATGTGAACCCAACAGCAGAAAATGTGAAGCAGGTTTATGTCACCAGTGTTGCAATGTGCTCTTTCAAGCTACATCACTTAGGTTATAAATATTATTGTTTCACCTGATCAGTCCCAATTATACAGACTTTTCATCACAGGCATTCTAGTTGTGACCATCTCTTTCTCTCTCTTTTTTTTTTTGTATAGCATGCATCCAGGATCACATCATCTAATATATCCTTCCTCTTTTAGTTGGTAAGACATGATATGAAAAAGACTTGGTTGTTATTTCTAGCAGCCTAACAAAGATGCCCTGGTTGGTTCAAAGATATAAATGGTATAGATCTGATGATGGGATACAGTCGATTGGGACATACACATTGCTGTTATAATCAGTAAGGTTACTGGATAAGATATATTCTGTTAGCTTAGAGTATTAAATTCATCACTTTAAACTTTCTCTCGACTGATAACATTATCTATGAAGTAAGATATTTTTCAATTGCTTAATCCTATAAAAAGCTATCATATTCAATCAAAATCTCTTATCAACATCACCAGATGTACCCCTTCCACATCAGTACCCCCAACTCTATCTACAAAGTAGGAAGTCAGAAGAGTATTGCATACCTTCCCTCCTCTTTATAAAAGATATTTGAACATTTGTTAATGCTTTTTCCCTTCTGAGAAGTAAATTTAAGATCCAGTTTTATCTGTAGCTTCCATTGCCCACTTTCTATCAATATATTTTATTACCATCATGTTAACAATTAATTTCAAATTTTCTGCTCTATACATTAACATAATATTTTGACAATTAAATGTAAGGCGCTTATTTTATAATCTTATGTTATGTAATGTTCAACACACCTTGTTTCATTGTTAGTGCTATGTTACTAGTGCTTGGTTATCTACCAATAATTTCAACCCCTCCCCACCTCTCTCTGCTATGAACATATCTTCTACCCTTTCGAACTCTTTTGAATATAGCTATTCATATTTTACTAAACTATCTTCAAATCATTCTTTGCATATGAGAATAATTTTATTCTATTTTGATACAATGTATTATCTCTAATTTTCTAACAGAAATGAAATTTTGTTTACACAAAATCAAATTATTATATTAAAAAAAAAAAAATATTAAATTTCAATATATGATGCAGTTCCTTATTCAATAATACAAAGGAAGATATGGTCATGATAACATCAACACATGTACAATGGTTTGTTCCATGGTTTTCTGCTTTTATTTTTTTCCTGCATTAGCTCCTTTGCAGAGTAAAGCCTACAGCAGTATAACAAGAGATGAGGTGATAAGATATGTAGGATTATTCAGAAAACAAATATTTTTAATAACAGCTACTGATTTATACTTGCTAGATTTCTTTTGATAATTTTTTTGTGAGGTTGGTTAGTATAGAAAGTTAAATTTGCATCAATATATCACTGGTACTTATTTAAAAAACCCTGAAGGGATGAAAGACGAAGTTGACTGTCAGAACAGTTTGGCATGTAGTCCAGCATTTTTTTACCTTGTCAATTTTAACTGGTTTCTTGTCATAGGTTTAAACTGATTTGAGCACAGGCATAGCTGTGTGCTTAAAAAGTTACCTTTGTTACCATTTGGTTTCAAGTTTGATCCTACTGTGTGGCACCTTGGGCAAGTGTTAGCTACCATAGTGTCAGTGAAATTTACTAGGCTGAAACTGTATGGAAACTCCCCATACATTTATGATGATCAGTGCTTCAAGCAAAAATACTTCATTATTTTGTCTTCTGAGTTATGTTTCTTAGTCCTTTTTTTTTTTAGTCCTTTCATCTATAGATGGGCCTAGCTATTCAATAAATAAAGATTGTATGTGTACCAGATATACTGGGATGAATAAAATGAATTGGCTACAATCCAATAGCTGAAACTAGTTAAAAATATATATTTTTTTTTTTTAGGCTTAATCCTTTACCTGCCCAAAGCATTTTCATAAGTTTGTTCTAATTGTCCATGCTTGTTTTCAGACTTTTAGTTAACCCTTGTTTTCATATATTCTGAATTATACAAAGCTTTCCTTTTGTAAATCCCCAAGTTAAACTATTAGCTGAGAAAAAACTGGGAATGTGTATCATTTAAGATGCATAGACACCAGAGAAATATGTCCTGTGTTTGATACCCAGGACAGGTAGAGGGTTAAGAAGAGAAATACAGATGATTGTTTGAATAAACACCAGTATAATTCAGCTAATATGTTTTATCAATGCCTGAAAGATTCTCAGAACAGTGAGATAATGAACTAGATACATTAAAGCATTCAGTCCAGCATTCTGTTGTCTCTCCCATCCTTTTCTTTTTTTTTTCTTTTCTTTACTTGTTTCAGTCATTTGACTGGCCATGCTGGAGCACCGCTTTTAGTCGATTAAATCGACCCCAGGACTTATTCTTTGTAAGCCTAGTACTTATTCTATCAGTATCTTTTGCCGAACCGCGAAGTTACAAGGACGTAAACACACCTCCATCGGTTGTCAAGCAATGTTGGGGGAGACAAACACAGACATGCAAACATACACACACACACACACACACACACACACACACACACACACATATATATATAAGATTGACCAGTGACTGGTCTGTCAATATGCTAGAAGAAGCTCACTTAAAAAATTCTCAAATACGGATTCAGCGGAGCAAAAACAGGCGGGCTAGACCAGTGAAAATTGTACATACCTCGATTATCTGCAGACTATAGTTTCAAAATCAATACTTCCAAAATAAAAGTATCTATTTATCATCAGTACAGATTGCCGATATTCTTATAATCGAACAGAATCTCGTGCTAGTTGTCTTCAACCAGTGAAAACGTGCACGTGATTCTATCCATTCTAAAGATTAAAATTCAAAAGTCTAGCATATTAACAGACCGGTCACTGGTCAATTTTATATACACAAGTACTATAATCTTTTTAGGATCTCGAAAAAAGTTTTTTCATGAACCTTCTGATTCTTTTAATGTGCTAGTTTCCTGGTATTAAATTGATATTAATTAATATCGAATTTTTACCATATTATGTTAATTATATATATATATATATATATATATATATATATATATATATATATATATATATATACATATACATATATATACGATGGGCTTCTTTCAGTTTCCGTCTACCAAATCCACTCACAAGGCTTTGGTCGGCCCGAGGCTATAGTAGAAGACACTTGCCCAAGTTGCCACGCAGTGAGAATGAACCCAGAACCATGTGGTTGGTAAGCAAGCTACTTACCACACAGCCACTCCTGCGCCTCCTCATCATTTTCTTTTAATATTGATTTCTTTTGATGGGGCACAGGATCAAATGGAGAAAGATAACATAGATTAGATTGTTCCAAGTTACATTACTTGTACTTTATTTTATCAACCCCAAAAGGAAGAAAAATACAGGTGACTCTAACACGATTTGAACTCAGACACTAAACATATTGCCAAGCATTTAGTCTGGCTCAAGTGTTTCTGGCAACCTGCTAGCTTTAAGAATTGTAATAATATTGAAAACAAGATAGTGGGGCACTTCATAATTAATACAACTCTCAGTTTGTAAAAATATCTTAGAAGGAGTTATCCATGTAACAGACCCTTAAAAAAAATAGAAGCAAAAAACTAAAAATCAGTGGAGCAAAGTCAAAATTTAGAAATAAAATTCATGTTTGAAATGTGAAACTTTTGGCTGAAATCATGAAATTTTGTCATGTAAGGAAATTCTACTCTTGAACAAATGCTTTTATTATGAAAGAACCTAATTATCTTCCATAATGGAAACTAGTAACCGTTCTCTCTCTCTCTCTCAGAATGTAGAATATGAATATCTGATATCATTAAATATTGATTGTAACAGACAAAGATAAAAATTTCTCTCATTTTTGAACAGGAGTTGAGAACTCCTCTGTGGACAAAATTTTACTTGCTATTGAATATGAAACCACCCACTGTTAAAGTCTCTGAAGACCCAAATGAAAAAAAATGGTTTATCTTTTGAGACTAAAGATATAAATTAATATAAGTGGTATAGAAAGTGGTGAGCTGGCAGAATTGTTAGCATGCCAATATTTACCTATCTTTTATCTTTTTCAAGGAGTGGGTATGTGGTAAGTAGGTTGCTTACCAACCACATGGTTCCGGGTTCAGTCCCACTGCGTGGCACCTTGGGCAAGTGTCTTCTACTATAGCCTCGGGCAGACCAAAGCCTTGTGAGTGGATTTGGTAGATGGAAACTGAAAGAAGCCCATCGTATATATGTCTATATATATACGATGGGCTATATATATATATATATATATATATATATATAGTCAATCCAAACATGAATAAGCAATAAAAAACACGAAAAAACAACAACGCAAGGGCGTGGAATAAGTACAGTGTTATTGGACACTCAGGAAAGGAAAGGAAAGAAAAGAAAAAGGATTCACATTTCGAGTGGAGCTCTTCATCAGAAATATAGGAAAAGTTCGAAGAAGGGAAGGCAGAAAAAGAAAATCACCACGCGGTCACACATATGTATATATATATATATATATATATATATATATATATATATATATATATGTATGTATGTGTGTGTATATGTCTGTGTGTCTGTGTTTGTCCCCCAACATTGCTTGACAACTGATGTTGGTGTGTTTACATCCCCGTAACTTATCAGTTCGACATAAGTGACTGATAGAGTAAGTACTAGGCTTACAAAGAATCAGTCCTGGGGTGCTCCAGCATGGCCGCATTCAAATGACTGAAACAAGTAAAAGAGTATGCCAGGTGAAATGCTTAGTGGCATTTTGTCCGTCTTCAAGTTCTGAGTTCAAATTCCACTGAGGTCGATTTTGCCTTTCATCCCTTCAGGGTCGATAAAATAAGTACCAGTTAAGTACTGGGGTCGATATAATCGACTTAGCCCCTTCCCTGAAACTGCTGGCTTTGTGCCAGAATTTGAACCAATGTAACTAGTATAGCTATGAATTTTTTAAATTAAATATTCTTTACTTATCTCAGCACATATTCCCCCTTAGTACTATAAAGTTTCCTCTACTCTGGTCTAAGGCATTTTCTGTATTTTGAAAGTAAACTGGTAACAGAACATGATAGAATGACAACAATATTTACCTATCTTTTATCTTTTTCAGTCATTAGACTGCAAATAGTATTTAGTGTTTTTATTATTTTAAGCCTGATACTTATTCTATTAGTGTCTTTTATTGAACTGCTAAGTTACAAGGATGTAAACAACCAATACCAGTTGGCAAGCAGTTGGGAAACAAATCCAGAGACCTGCATACACACACACACACACATGACGAGTTTCCATACAGTTTCCTTCTACCAAATTCACTCACAAGGCAGTGGTTTGGCCTAGGGCTATAGTAGAAGATGTTTGCCTAAGATGTTATGCACTGGTATTGAACCTGAAACCATGTGGTTGCAAAACAAACTTCTTAACCATACAGCCATACCTGTACCTATATGCAAACTAATCTGACATTGCATACAATAATTAGTTTTGGATACAAAATCCTACTATCAATAATATTCACTTTCATATTTATATGACTGCATTTTATGAAGTATCTTTCCCTTCCTAGAATTTTGAAGTAAATGGAAATTTCACAAAATCCTGAAAATATCAAGAAAAATCATACCCTAGTAATAAAAATTGATCTGGACTATTAACCTCATTTTAGTGTTCTATTTCACAGAGTGCCTTGATTGATGTATTTTCCAATCATTTGAAATTACTTAATTGTTTGACCACAGCCTTTGGGCTAAAACGTATAAAAGAATAAAAGAGTAAAAGAATATATCTTCTCATGATAAAACTGAACAGTTCTATTTTTTGTGCAGTGAAATTGTAGTTAATAGCAACTGAGACTCTGTAATAAAGATTTTTATTTTCAATCTCAGTTAGTTGGGTAATTATATATAAATGGAAATGTTTTGTATATAAAACAGTCATGATGAGGTTTTATGTGTCCTATTAATGTTACCCTCACCAGTAACGACACATTTCAGAAATATAAACTTAATTTTTTTTTTTTTTTTAACTTCTGTTTAATGACAGAATAAATAGCCAGATAAGATAGTGTTTCTCAACCATTTTTTAGCTGTGGACCCTTTTTTTCCTATTTTACGTGGGTGGACCCTCATAGCCATACAATGTTTAAAGAAATCTTTTTATATTTTTATAATTAAATATTAGGAACTGTATAAAAGAAATTAAGTTTGTTTGTGTATTGTAGAAGTATAACATAATTTTTAACGAATAAAGTCTTATATAGGCCCTGGTTAAGAACCACTGCTCGAAACAATGATTCTTCCACTTACAAAATGAACCTCTCTGCCTTATAAAAATGTCATTCTGTCACGAAATGACTGGCAGGAAAAAAAAAATGGGCTCCATTAAGTATCTCGAATTATTTATTTTAGTTTAGTTAGTCTTAGTTCAAATATCACTGGGGTCAGCTTAGCATTCTGTCCTTTTGAGAGTTTTGTTAAAAATGAATATGTACTGGGATCAATTGAGTTAACTATAGGCCTCTTAATATCATCTAATGCACATTAATTCTTATTTCGAAGAAAATGACATAAAGATCCTATTCTTAAAAAAAATTCACTCAAGTTACTTATTTGTGATCTGAAGATTTAGATTCGATTATGATTTGGTATCCGGATGCTTTATATAATATTGTTTTGTACTTTTTTTCATTGTAGATGTTCTACAGATGATGGGCCGTGCTGGAAGACCTCAATTCGATGCTCAAGGTACTGCTGTGATATTGGTTCATGACATAAAGAAACATTTTTACAAAAGGTTTTTGTATGAACCCTTTCCTGTTGAATCAAAGTAAGTAATTATACCTTATTATCAAACACCAAATAATCTATTTTTCCTATCATCATCATCAAATGTCCATTTTTCCACGTTTGCATGGGTCAGATGGAATTTGTTGAGGCAGATTTCCTATGGCCAGATGCCCTTCTTGTCACCAACTCTCACCTATTTCCCACCAAGGTAATATTTTCCTTTGGAAGACCGGAAGTAAACAACATTCTTGTATGATGACGATGCTCATTTACAATCATAGCATGATGTTAAGGCAAGGGTACGCACACACACACACACATCTGACAGGCTTCTTGCAGTTTCCGTCTACCAGTTCCACTTATAAAGCCTGGAGTTACAGTAGAAAACACTTGCCGAAATGGTCACTGCAATGGAACTGAGTGCAAGACCTCATGGTTTGAAAGCAAGCTTACTAACTACACAGGCATGCCTGTGCCTATATAAATATATTAAAACACATAAGTAGGTTAGAAAATTGGATAGGTGGATAGACAGATGGATGAACACAGAATCTCTTCAATAGCTATGTGACTAGCACACTTTTAGTCAGTTTTTCTCTTGGTTTCAGATATCTACAGCTACTTTATTGACCCTGCAATAGAAAATGTGTGGTACAGATAGGATTTTACTTATTACAAATTTTATATTCATCTCAAGTGTTCCAAATACTAAGATAAAGAAGAGAAAGTTAATGACAGAGCCTTGGTGGACACTATCTGAACTTTAACATATTGACTGAATGTTTTGCCTTCACTAATTTTAGTTGTTTCCTTACATCCACACACAGCTTCTCACTAGTCAATTATTTACACCTATATTTTATCGACATTCATTTATCAATAAAAATCCAAAGGAGTGCAGGAGGATATTTATTAAAGATTAATGTCAACAATTTCTTACCATATTCATAGTATTTTATGTTCCTCTGGCTGGATAATCTTCAGACGTTGAATCTCACAGAGGTGACGACAAGTGATTGAGACTTTTGGTGATTTGCTGTGCTTGAGAAGACATATCAAGCTAACTACAGAAATTGTAGTTATGGCCAGTGCCAGTGACACATGAAAGACACCCATGCCAGTGACACGCTGGCATTAAGAAGGGATCCAACCATAGAAACCAAGCCAAAACAGACTGGGGCCTGGTGCAGTTCTCCCGCTTACCCGTTCCAGTCAAACTATCTTACCCATGTCAGCATGGAAAGTAGATGCTAAATGATGGCGTCATCGATGTTTCCACTTTTCTCCAGTTTCAGCTTTACTTTCTGCCACTTTCACTGCTATTAGTTTTAATTCTCATTTTATTTCACCAACCCTTGTCTTTGTTGGTGTCAAAACAGTGGTTCTATGCCAGTTACAGAGTACAATAAAAATGACACAGTTTGTTGGTGTTAAAGAATGGAGTCAACAGATTGATGTTCAAAATATCAAACTTTTCCACTCTTCTTGGCAACCAAACTTACTGACACCTTCAAATTCTCTTTGATTTTATTACTGTTGTTGCCAACATACTGTTGCCAATTTCCTTGATTCCTCTATTCTTACTAAATATAATATTTCTCTTTGTCATTTAGTTAGTTAAATAATCAAATGTTATCTGTAGAAAATAATCATGTATTTTTAAAATTATTATTATGGTCAGTGAAATGAAAATATTATCTTTATAGTTTTATGTCCACCTTTCCAGTGACATAACTAGAGTGTGTGCCACTTAAGGTACCCCTTGATTTTGCCTCCCCTTCCCTGTGGGACTCCAAACCTATAGAGGCTTATACAGAAGACCCACAACTGTCACTCCACCCCACTGAAGCGTCATCTCTCACCTATGCTGCTCCTCTTTCCATGTTGTTATAAATCAGAAAATTTTTTCTGAGATTGTGTTTTATAGACAGATGCTCTTCTTGTTGCTAGCCCTTTTTACATCACCTCTTAAGATACTCAAGAACATGGTATCCCTGTTTTGAAACTGTGATACCACATAAGGTAGAAGAGAAAAAGGAAGTTTTTTTTTTGTTTTTTTTTTCGAAGTATCATTTTCTTCATCTGTGATTGAAAGCAATAAATATGTTTTTATTTGATGATTGTGAACTCTGAAAACAGTCAAATTTATCCCGTCTGTATTTATGGCTGAGATTCTTTCAGGTTTGTTTATCCTTCATCTACCTATAGTCTCTAAAATATATGCATGTAATAAATGAGTTGGGGTTTAACAATTGGTTTGACTGTGATCCTTTGGAAAAAATCAATATTAATCTTTGTTTTAATAGAACCTTCTTGTGAAAGCTATCCCAGTATCAGGACCATTGTATCATGGAACCATTCAACTTCTGATTTATCCTAGCTTGTTATTACTTTTTTTTTTTTTTTTTTTTTTCTTCACAAACTATGAGTAAGTTTCTGCTTGATTGCACAAGCTGCCAGATATAGCAACCAAATTTTCCTTAAATTACACTCTACTGCCTTCAGAAATTTGGTGTCTTAGGTACATTGTCTGCAAAAAAAACCCAGAAAAAATTAAAACGACTGATTAATCGCTGCCAGAATGCCTCTGGTCATTGGCCTGTCTTCTGCTTGATTGGAGCTATCCTAAGCTAAACAACTAAATTTTTATAATCACGCTTATCTAGCTTAACAAATTATCAAAAGACTACAATAAATTAGTATCATAGAAGTATAGATATTGTAGTATGTCTGATCTTTATTAAATATACATTTGATTTATCTTTTGTGTAGAGAAAAACAAACAGAGTTATGTTGTTTCTTTACACCCTGTTGACTGTTATTCCTTTCATTGTAGCCATAAGCAGAATAATTACAAATTGCTGCAACTTAGCTTCATTTTCTATCCTCTTCACTCTATTTCCCCATCTCTCAACAGTTCTTTTCTCTTTCTTGTCAACATCATCATTATCTATCTTATGCTAGTTGTCGTTCCTTTGATCTTTATGGAAGCTAAAATTGACAGCATATTTCTTTCTTCTTGTCCTTTAGTTTATTTGTTCCATTATTGAATTCTGAGCAACATTTCTTCTCTCCTTCACCGTTGTTCGTCTACTTTATAGCTGCTTCTCTTTTACTAACTTCCTTATTTAGATGTTTAGAAAACACAAACACACACACACGCTCTCTCTCTCTCTCTCTCTCCCCCTCTATCTATCTCAGATACACACACAACTTATTTTATAAATACCTCATTTCTGCTGATTTAACTTGATTTTCTGAAACAACTACTCTCTTTTTTTACTTATAAAGTCTAAAGGAAGGGGCATAGCCCATGAACTTTGCAGACCCTTCAAGACTGGTGAAGTTGATATTGTTTATGTTCTATTTAAGCTTTGCAGATCAACACTTGCAGGGAAGATATGAGCTGGAAAGAGGTTTCACAGGGATAATGTTCAGGGGAGAAAGGACTGGCCATAATGATTAACACAAGGCTAAGTGGGTTGGACATACCAAGAGTAGCAACAGGTGGGAAGATGAGTGGAGCAGGGGTACCTGGGTGGTGGAGGTATGAAACTAATCAGCTATGAGGAGCAGGGGCCATTATGGTGACAATAGAAAAGACAGAGCAAGCAGTCAATATGCCTGTGACCCAAAGGTTGGTGTGTGTCTGTTGATGATTGAATGCTAATTAATTGAATGGCCCTTCTTTGTTTGTGTAGCAGCAACACTATCCCAGATATGACAGCAGTATTCTATTGTGGGTTTCACTTGAGTCTCATAGAATATCAGTAGTTGTTAGGGGCTGATATACAATTTTTGGCTCTTAAGTTTTTTTTTTTTTCGTTCAAAGAAAGAAAGTCGTGACTTCACCAGAGGATGTTCTCAAGGTCTCCATTTATGGAATTGATGCAAGTTTGGCATATGTTTCTGCGTTACATGTTGTAGTGAACTGTCATCATCTGCATAAGAGTGAGCTTTGTAGATATGTTGGCAAGTAGGTCTGTGATGAAAAGAAGAGAGTTGGGGACAAAACTGAACCATAGGGAACACTAGAGTTGATTGAAAGTAAGACTGAAAGAGCCCCATCAGCACATACCCATTACGGTGCAGTTAGATAAAAAAAAAGTATCAGTGTAAGAGATGAGAGATAGGTGGAGCCCTTAGATGGAAAGTTTCTATTGGAGATTTGCATGCCAGATATAGTTGAAGATTTTGCTCATATCTAAGGTGGTACCATTACTTTTTTCAGGCTCCTGTAAAGCAAGAGCTCACTGTTATGTGAATTAAGAGAGTAGGTTTCCAGTGGAGCTAACTCTGCAGAAGCCATGCTGATGGTCACTGAGGAGAGACAGAAAAACTTAAGGTGTCAGAGAAAGTTATTAGTTACTTTCTTCATTACCCTAGAGAGCCAAAAGACAATTGTTGGCTGAGTCAGAAGGGTTACCTGTCTTTCAGATGAGACACACTTCCAAATGTCAGAGTATATCCATACAGTGAGTGAGTGATTAAAGAGATTAGTGATTATAGGAGCAAGTTCTGGAGTGCAGTGCGTGAGTGTAATGGAGTGGACATTGTTGGAAGTAAATGAAGTTATTTCCTCACTTGGGGAGCCTAGTGGAGTGGAATGGCATATATTTGGAGGGCATTGGCAAAGGATATATATTGTGGAGTTGGATACAAAAGCAGCCAGCAAAGATGGAGGCTTTCTCCATGTGGGCACTAATTACAGAGCCACCATTGTTTAAATGAGGAGAGAAAGAAGATTCCAGAGTTAACTTCTTACAATTAACTTCTATATATTAAGTGTCTAAATGTTGTAGATAATGTCTAAGTATTGTTGATAAGATCATTTAATTTTCAGACTATTAACAAGAAAATTTTTCTCAGTATTGACATCTAGACTATATTTCAATCTTTGATTGCCATCACTTTTAAATCTACAAATAGACACCAGAGTTCAAACCAATTAAAACGGAGGTTAGATGTAATTATTGAAAAATCTTTCATCTTCAAAGATGTTGTTAACGGTTTTCTTTTTTTAATTAATTTACTTAAAAATTAAATAAGAATAATATTGATGGAAAAATTGAGTATTTTTATTTGTGTCAGAGATACCCTAATGTTTTAATGTATATGTAATTATCAAGTTAAAAAGAATTCTTTTTATTTATAAAAAAAAAAGGTATTGTTTTAAAATTTCAGTAATGTTTCAATATCATTTCATTTTATTTCAGTCTGTTGTCTGTCCTAGCAGATCACATGAATGCTGAAATTGTCTCAGGAACTGTCAATTCAAAACAAGATGCTATGGATTACATCACTTGGACATATTTTTTCCGTCGACTTGTAATGAATCCCAGGTAAGTAATTATTTTAAACAATTTTTAGTTTCTTTTTAAATTATGAAATACTAGATAATATTTAGGAAATGTTAAAATTTGATCAAAATTTTTGGCCATGTTTTGTTTTTTGTTTTTGTCTAGCTTAAGCTATTTAACTTCCAGTTTAAATTCTCCATGACAGATGATCTTTAGTTTATTAGAATTACAGGAGTATATTTCAGTTTAACCTTTTAGCATTTAAACCAGGGTCATTCCATGTCAAATCACCCCTCAGACTCCCCTAAAAAATATTCATACTAGCTCCTGTACCTATATGATGGAAAAATATCAAGTATTAGATCAATTCCTTTGATGGTTGTGTAATTGTAGGCCTTTATAATATTAATTAATTTTACATTTTTTGGTGAATGAGTCTCTCAGACCAACTTGAGACAGCCATTTTCCCTCTAATATGGCAAGCACAACTTTGAAATCATGTGTTTGGGGCTAACTTTTTTCTGTAGAGTTCAAATATCTTATCAAATCATGTGTATCTTGTATATTTTTCCATCTACAGGTCTCTGAAAATTGCCAAGAATTAAACATACAGCAAATGTATGCCTCTTTTAGGTATTTTTATCTCAATAAGTACACTAGATAAAGCAACCACATTATTTTCCCCTGTTATTTAGCATATAGTAGACCATTTCTGAGCAGTAACCATGTTAGTTACTATTACGGGAGTGTCAGAATAATTTTTTGAAATATGTGTGATTTCAAAATTTCTCAAAAATCGTCCATTTTGATGCCCTTGGTTGACCATGTGGCCAGTTCACTATCATTTTTTAAATTTTTCCCATGCATTCTTATATTTCTGAAGATGATGTGACAGAAATTTGGTTTTGTTGTTGAGCTTCTTTTCAGAGTTGTAAATTTTTAGAAATTCAGTTGTCAGCACTTTGTACACGATCAACTTATTTATAAAGCATGGATATAAAACAGCATATTATCCATCAGTGGATGTTTATTTATACTATATATATATATGTATAATATTGGTTTCAAATTTTGGCACAAGGCCAACAATTTTGGGGGAGGGGGTAAGCCGATTACATCAACCCCAGTACTCAACTGGTACTTATTTTATCAACCTGAAAGGATGGAAGGCAAAGTCGAACTCAAAACATAAAGACGGATGATATACCGCTGAACATTTTGCCAAGTGTGCTTACGATTCTGCCTGCTTGGCGCCTAAAACTCGGAGTTTTATCATGGCTACAGAATAATTGTCACATATTATTTTCAGATAAATTCCTCTATTTACATAATATCAAGGTCTCTTTCTTTTGTTGTCTTACCATTTCTATCAATATATATATATATATATATATATATATATATATATATAGATAGATACATAGATAGATAGATAGATAGGAGTGGCTGTGTGGTAAGTAGCTTTCTTACGAACCACATGGTCCCGGGTTCAGTCCCATTGCAACTTGGGCAAGTGTCTTCTACTATAGCTTCGGGCCGACCAAATCCTTGTGAGTGGATTTGGTAGACGGAAACTGAAAGAAGCCCGTCGTATATATGTATATATATATATAGGTATGTGTATATGTTTGTGTGTCTATGTTTGTCCCCCCAACATCGCTTGACAACCGATGCTGGTGTGTTCACGTCCCTGTAACTTAGTGGTTCGGCGAAACAGACCGATAGAATAAGTACTAGGCTTACAAAGAATAAGTCCTGTGGTCGATTTGCTCGACTAAAGGCGGTGCTCCAGCATGGCCACAGTCAAATGGCTGAAACAAGTAAAAGAGTAAAAGAATACATTTATATATATATATATGTATATATATATATATATATATTTCTATATATATTTATATATATATATATATATATATGTATGTATGTATATTATATATATGTCAATGGCACCTGTGACCAGCATCGCCTTCCTGGCACTTGTGCCGGATGGCACATGTAAAGACATTCGAGCGAGATTGTTGCCAGTGCTGCCGAACTGGCTCCTGTGCAGGTGGCATGTAAAATTCACCATTTTGAGCGTGGCCGTTGCCAGTACCGCCTGACTGGTCTTCGTGCCGGTGGCACGGAAAAGCACCGACTACACTCTCGGAGTGGTTGGCGTTAGGAAGGGCATCCAGCTGTAGAAACTCTGCCAAATCAGCTTGGTGCCTGGTGTAGCCATCTGGTTTCACCAGTCCTCAGTCAAATCGTCCAACCAATGCTAGCATGGAAAGCAGACGTTAAACGATGATGATGGTATATATATATATATATTTTTAAATTTATTAATAAGGGTAGAAATTGATATTAATCAATTAAAACCAGTAGTCTAGCATATTAAAAAAATTTGAAGATTAAAATTATATTACATACAAAAATAAGAGGAATGACCATGTTGTGTCACTAAATTTTTATTGAGAACATATTTTTCGACCCCAGGATTTATTCTTTGTCAGCCTAGTACTTACTCTATCGGTCTCTTTTGCCAAACCGCTCAGTTACAGGGACGTAAGCACACCAGCATCGGTTGTCAAGTGATGTTGGTGGGGGGGACAAACATAGACATAGAAACATATACACACACACATATATACGATAGTTTTCTTTCAGTTTCCTTAAACCAAATCCACTCACAAGGCTATATAAGACACTTGCCCAAGGTGCCACGCAGTGGGACTGTACCTGGAACCATGTGGTTCGTAAGCAAGCCACTCCTACGCCTATATATTTATTGAAAAAGAAATGATTCTCTGATTTTTCTGCTCTCACTAACTAGCATTGTCTACTGTACTAAGCTGGTCGTTTGGCTTTTCAACACTAGACCGGTTTGCAAATTTTCAGCAACTCCTCAGCTGTTTTTTTCAAGGAGTTAATTAGGAAATTGCTACCGACTTTTAATATTTGGTTATAAATAACTTTAAATTATCTCAAAATTCCTTGGACGTAATTTCTCTAAAGGGCAGATAAAAGAAACAGTAGAGAGTTATTGCCCTTAGACAAAGCAGTCGGTTGCCGAATGAACTAAATTAGATGTAATCTTTATCAAAAATAATTTTATACCATTTATATTTGAATCATTTTAAATATGAAACTAGACTCTTAATTTCATTTAAAACGATATATGTATATGTTTACATTAGCACACCTTTCTGATTAGCAATTATTGGCACTGCAAGCAGGTATCCTGTTATATTTTAACACGAATATCAAAGAATCTTACAGATCAAAATTGACTCTACAAGCCTTTATCTAGAATTCCTGAAAGTTGAATTGAGAGCCAGAAACTAATTTGGTTAATCTGAGTAACTAAGAATTTAGTATGGCCATTATATATTCAAACAAATTGTGTAAAACTTCATGTATGATAATGTGCTTAAAACATTTGATATTACTTTAAGCACTCCAATTGGAGTTTTGATTTTATACAATATTCAATTTGGACTTTTCTGCTCCACCCCCAATTAGTTTCTCATGTTGATGTCATCCAAGCCTACTTTGTAGCTTCGTACTAGTTCCATCCCTATAGTCTGTATGTTATTCCTTCCAACATCTAAATTATAGTGTTTAAAAAAAAATTTGTCATAGTACATTGCTCGGCTGAAACTGGCTCTGTAATACAAATGTCTTGTTTGCATAAGTTTTGAATTAAAATCTTCCACCAAACCTTAGTCACAATTTATGTTCCTAAAACTAAGCTGAATGATAATTAAGTTATTTTACTAAATTCTTTGTTATATTTAAAATTAATTGAAATAAATACAGTAACAAAAGGGTTAACATTCCTTTACCTGCCTGTGTAAGACTGCCACCTGTTTTGCAATATATAAAGTGTAAACTGGTGTTAAGTACCGAATTGAATTTTGCTTTGTATATTCCTTCATATGTAACATTCACATCTTGTTGATGTGGATGTTATGAAAAGCTTCACTTTTCTTTTATTCTTTACGTTACAAAATATAAACATAACAAGAGTAGAAATATTTGGAGAATTTTATTTATAAAAGTGCAAAAATAGGTATTTTTAAATATGTTCCAGTAATTGATATAAACTAAAAAATAAATAAACTTTACAATTGACAAAAGAAATTCAACTGATTTTTTTGAAGAGATCCCCAAATATTTGAATCTTAAACATATAATAGTGTGACATGAAGGAAAAAATGAAAAAGATATTAAATATTGCCACTATCCCATCAAATTGTTTTTTTTTTACAAAAAAAAAAAAATTCTACATAATATTCAGTTTCTTATTAAGTTGTAATCTGAATACAAAATCAAATTCATAAATTAGTACAAAAGTTTCTAAGAAGAGAAAGTTAGAAAAGGCTAGTAATTGTCACTAGCCTTTTTACCAGTCTTGAAAAGTGTACATTACTTAATAAGGGATGGGGAAATGCAAATAAAAAGGGATATGTCCTAGCTGATAAGCCTAAAGCAGCAGAACAGTTGATCAAAGTACTCGTCAATCCCTTAAGCCAAACTCAAGCAGATGATGATATGAAGTGGAATGCCACTTATGAAGAAATATCACAGATACACAACTGTTAATGGATTTGGGATTGCAGGTTTAGAGGACAGAAATTTTGACAAATAAATCTAATTAAGACAAAGAAACGACAATAAAGAGGATGACAAATGTCCAGATACTTGAATACTGTTAGTATTTTGTTTCAAGTTTTCTGTGAATAAAAATGACTAGGTTCACTCACAAAATTCCACCGCTAATGATAGCTTTTGAAAAAAAGAAAGAAAATGGGGGGGGGAAAAAAAGGGAGAGTTTCAATATTAATGTTCTATTATATACAAGAATGTCTTCTCTATCTCCCATCCGAACCCACAGAAACAGTATACAAAATTTTGGAAAAGAAAAAAAAAAACAGTATAAATACAAACACATTACAAAATATAAAATGAATTAGTATAAACATCAAAGAGCAAGAATAAATATAGTTGTATGAAGACAGTTGTTGAACATTCCCCATGCTTGACAGTCCTCATCACAACCATGTTGCCTCTTTCATACAGATTTACTGTCATGGAATCTTTGTCATAGCCAACAACTGAAATAAATCCTTGGCTGTCACAGTCAACATCCTTCTGTATTAAAAATCTGTTTAATGAAAGTATCTTCACCTTCACACCAGCTTTTTGTCAAAGATGTTTTTACCACTTTACACCAACTCAATTCCTTCAGGTCTTTAACTGCCTGACTCTTTTGTCAGATCAATCATAGTTGTTTCATACCTTCATGGCATGTTAACTACCATTTCGTATCAGCTGAAATTTTTTTTTCATTCATTCATTCATTCTCAATTGCTTCAGTTTTTCACCAGCAAATTTCCCTTGAAGCCAGTTCATTTTTTCCATGTTATCTTACATGTCCAACAGATCCAAGGCATTTATTACAGTTTGATATTTCAAAGTTCATTACTTGGCCATATAAATAGCCTATGTGCCATATTTTTCAGTCTTAAATTTCTATATTTGATAGATTGCTAAGAGTTTGATTATGGCTTGCATTCTTTCGATCCTGATTTTGTACAATGAAATTGCTGTAGACTTTTTGTCGTTTCTTTTTAATCTGAAAATAAAAAGTTAAAAAACATGAACTGGCAGGAAAGAAACGCCACTGATACATACAAATACTCTTACAGTACTAGTTTTGTTTCCTTCATAAACAAATCCATCTTAGAGTGGTGTGGTAGTTAGTTTCTTATATAAACATACTTTTCCATGCTTACATGAATTGTAGAAAATATACATTGGTGTGGGATCACACCCTTGATGGAAATGGCCCAGCTCAGTATGTAGGAAAAGTGCAGTTAGAAATTATGGGTCATAATTATGCAGAGAATATGTGAAGACTAGAAAAAATTAAACTAGGATGCTCCACTGAATGTGCAATGTCAGTATGCATTTACAACACAATCAAATGTAGTGTTCAAGAAAGAAGACTGTACTGGTATGGTCATGTGATGAGCATGGATGAGGACAGCTCTATAAAGAAATGCTGATCAGTAAATGTGGGTGAAACATGAAAAAGAGGGAGAGCAGGAAGACACGGGACAAAAGTAGTGAAGACTGATCTCAAAATGTTGAACCTCACAGGAAATGCTTGACAATTTGCTGTTCATCTTATTGAAAGTGAGGCCCTAAAAATCATTGTCTATACATTCACTGGGCCCTATTCTCAGTTTGTCCCCATCAAGCCTTCCTCATCTTCCTAATACCCATCCATCCATAGCACTGTCCAACTGCTGTAACCGGGTGAGTATAAGCCGCACGTAATTCATCTCTACTTTGTACTACCAGTTACCTCCCTTCTTCCTGGAACCACTTCCTTTTACAATCCATCCCTCATTCTGAATATCATCTCTTCCCCCCTTCATTTTCCACACCTCACTTATCTTGCCGTACCTCATCTTATCTGCTATCATTCTCGACACCCTCTCATATTTGCTGTCAACTTACCAACCCCTATAGTCATCTAAATACCCCTGACATCCCTCCATGTCACCCCACCTTGCACATCATCTTCCTATTTTGTAATCTATCTACAGGTATAGTTTACTACCACCTTCCACCTCTTTCCTGAACCACTATTTTTTTTTACATACTCCATTCACCACCTCTCTCTAACCATCTATTGCTCTCCTTTAATGAACTCATCCACCCACCTTTCCCAATCCTTTGTATTATATACAGTGCTTGTATTTTGAGAGTACATTGACACTTCGTCACTTCTTTCCAGCTACTCTTATCTATTGTTATATAATACAGGGCAGCCATGTGTCTCCTCTATAGCACTTGGGCCTGTCCCTCTATCATACTTTAACTGCAATACCTGGCATAAAGCAACCTTTCTCTCTACAACCCCATTCAGCTGAGTGGGGGGGGGGTTGTGTATTACTTGGTGACTTGACTTGTGCCACTGTTACAAAAAAAGCACCCAGTATACTCTATAAAGTGGATGGTATTAAAAAGTGTATCCAGTTGTGGAAACCATGCCCAAACAGATACTGGAGCTCAGCAGTCTTGACTCACTGGATCCTGTCAAACTACCCAACACATGCCAGCATGGAACACCAACATTAAATGATGACGATTTTAGTGCTTTTCTCTCATTCCTAACAAGACTATTATGTGTGTTGTGTGAACAAAAGTGGATTGAGAGAAACTGCATGGAAGCTCATTGTATATACAATTCGAAAAGGTCTGACTGTCACATTAATTCTACTTGAAAACTTACATCAAGTACATATGGCTGTGGATACTCAGCTACTTACATGTTAATTCAATGAATGTGGTAGTTCATTTATTCAACAACTAAGTATTGATTTCATATTTTGGCACAAGGCCAGTAATCTCAGAGGAGCAGTTAAGTTGATTACATCGACCCCAATGCTCAACTGATACTTTATCAACCCCGAAGGGATAAAAGACAAAATACCACTAAGCATTTTGCCTGGTGTGCTGACAATTCTGCCAGCTTGGCACCTTAAAAACAACTAAAATATTAATGCTTAGAAATTTTGACCAAGATCCATTTATTTACACACACACACACACACACACACACACACACACATGCAACTATTACTGATTGAAAAGTATACTTACTTGTATTTTGAATACCAGGAATATAAGGAATGTAATTAAAATAAAGAGAAGTGTGCCTATAACACCAGCTGTTGCAGCAACTGTTAGAAAGAAAAAGAAAATATAATTAACCCACTGAATTTGAATTCTTTTAATATTATTAATTGCTATTCTACATAAACATTCTTGATATTGATCTTCAGTGTTCAAACTTTTATTTTATTTTTTTTTTATTAAAAATTTCAAAAAGAAGAATGGATATTTACCGAAAATAACCGAATTGTTTACTTGCGGCTTTGGATCACTTTGATAGTGTTGATAGTTTTTAACAGTTGGATTTTCTGCTACTTTGGTGTTGCGTTCTGATGCTATTAACTTAGGGCTGACAGGTCTCTCTGTTGTAGGATATTTTTTAGTTGGTTCTTTTGGAACTGGTGTACTTGCTAGTGGGGGGATAGCTATTTGAAATAAATATATAAAGCTTAATCTTCTAAACAGTTTTAAAAGCCAATGAAAAATGAAAATATATCTATAGAATATTGTATCGGGCAATTTTTTTTTTTTCTTTTTTAATATTATAAGAACTTAAAAGCTTACCTTCGTAATAAAGCCAAAGTCCTTTGCGCTTGCCTGCGCTTGCCATTGTCAGTGTTAAGTTTAACTCGTTTTTAGACGTGGGAAAACTTTTTTCATTTACACTTCGGTTGCATATTGTTATGGTGTTAACTCCCAAATTCAGAAACAGATAATCTGTACAGTTTTTATTTCGTTCACCTTTTAGATCGAGATCAAGTATATATAATTGAATTTTCCTATGAGGTTCCACTCTAATGTTCAAACTGCACGTGAACCGACCTTGAACATTGTTAGGGTAGCGATCACTAGAAATGTATCCACTTTGATCAGTGAGCTGTTTGGTGTTACAAATCGTTCTGATTTCAGATCCTTTAAGAGGAAAAAAATAAGATAAAGTTTTAAAAATAATAATTACAGTAAACATAACAATTAAGTTACTGCAAATAAATCATTGTTTATATATCCGTCACAAAGAACCAGGCGTTTAATGAAGCGCGATTAAAATTAACACTAATCTATATAGAACAGTCCTTAGCTTTGGTAGGATAAATATTCAATAATTATTTCATTTTTTCATAAAGGATCTAATTTGCCTTAATCTGCTAATGCTAAGTTGCTTTCACTCTTATCAGTCCCAGAAATAAATGTTTTATAGATATATATATATATATATATAAACAAAACATCCCTATTGTTTTCACGTATCCAGAGAAGAGACAATGCTAGATTTTATCTCCTTTCCATTATCAGAAAGAAAGAAATGAATAGGTCTCGAATCTGAAGTAACCACGTTCTTATATTTATTATTTCCCATAAATACAGACCAACATGCGAGGATTTGAAAACTGCTACGATAGTTAGAATCAATTTCTTAAGTTAGTAGCAATTTAGTGGACAGCTTGTTTTAATTCGATAGCAA
The DNA here is from genome assembly GCF_046866305.1 of Octopus bimaculoides. Taxonomy (NCBI): domain Eukaryota; kingdom Metazoa; phylum Mollusca; class Cephalopoda; order Octopoda; family Octopodidae; genus Octopus; species Octopus bimaculoides. Next base: position 162,436,447 of record NC_142928.1, read on the forward strand.
TCGCAACATTGTATCATCAATAATAAATTTAACAAAAGTGATAGCTTATGTGAAAGGATCAGCAATAAAGTATTTATTTTACTCACGCTTTACACATTGGTATTCCACTTGAAAATAATTGAAGTCACATTTCTTTGTTCTTCGACCAGTTTCTCTCGTGGGTAAGTTAACACGACAGGACTCCCGACCCATGCAAGGGTAGTTTTGTTCCTCCTCATGTGTACAGTCATTCTCTTCGTAGCTGCAGGCTCCCCTGCTGCTGTGACCATAAAAACTCCTTAAAATGCGAACCATGTAACCGCTTGGACAAGTGGCGTTCAAAGAGTCCTTTTCGTCTTTAAAACAAGCGCTTACATTCAAACCTAGGAAATAATATTGGGTTTTATTTTGGTTGTGAAAGAGACGGCATTGTTACTTTTAAGAAGATCGAAATTAAATATTTGATTATAAACAGAGGTTAAAAATATGAAATTTTGTTTAGATTCTTATATCAGTAGAAGCTTAATGCAAAGCATTATATATATATATTTATAGATAAATAAAAATAATAAAAAAATATGAAGTGCAGCTGTCCCAAGCAGCTTTAATAAGAATTTAAGAAATAATTTTTCCTTTATGCCTGTGTGTGTGTACGAAATTTTTAAAAAATATATTTGCAATGCATAAACAACTCACCTGCTACAAGATGACAGATATCAAAATAAAGAAACACTGGAAACAGCACAATTGCCCAGCTAAATAATCTTGCCATGATTGCTAATTACTGCAGGAAAGGAAAAATAAAACAGAAAAAAAGGGAAGATTTTTTGAAAAATAATAATAACTCAATCCATTATTGAAACGCATCAGTCTCAATAATAGAGAAACAACAAGTACAAAGGGAAACTGCAAGTACAAAGAAAGAGAAGCTGGTGTAATAATAATAGTTAGCTATGTCTCACAGCTGGACTGACGAGAGCTAGTACTATAGAACGTACCTGGAACCGTTGTTCATATATAATACACCTGCTGAAAATTATATGTATCCTTTATATATCGGCTGAATTTCCCTCCAAAATATAGAAAGTCTACAAATATGAAACTAAATTCTCTAAGACTGCGACTTGCATAGAGTCAGGTTTCTGGAGCGTCGGCTTCTGGGGACAAAGAGCAGGAAGTGTACCATATGTGAGTGCTTAAGGGGGTTTAGAATATGTATCTTCGTAGAAAGAAGTTCATTGTGTTCAAATGTAAACAAAGTATTTTCATTGACTAATTACTCATCAAAGACACCACGTTATTTACACTGACGACCGTCACTCTCTCTGCTAGCAGGTGCCATCATACTATAGAAGGCAGGCTATTTCTGTTGATATCTCTCCTTCCTCTACCTCACAGTCTTCTCGTGCAGCTTGAGTTGATAGTGTGACCCGACATATGTTCGAGTTTGTTTTTGCTTTGTTTGTTGCTTTCTTTCTGTTTAGACTCAACCATTACTACTAAAAGGGGATTTCTTATGCTCCCATCCCTCAACTGAAGCTTTCTAGTACTGTGGATGCTGAAATTCCAGCATTTCCATTGTTGAGACAAAATATATAAATAAAAAAGCAAAGCATTGAATATCATTACAGTATGAAAACGCATTTATATTTACATAGCATTAAAATAATTTTTTTTTTAATTAAATTATTTGTAAAAATTATTTTAGTCGCATGTACCTTGATGTAATCACCAAATTTTGCAAAAGTGAGATAAGATAAATGTTTAAATCGGTTTGATAACTGAAAATTAGCAATATATTACAAATTGTTTTTATTCGTTAGCAACAGAGGGATTTTTTAAAATCTACCTCGCTACGATTGCCTACCTACCCGCCAGTAGAAAAATGGAATAGCTCTAGAAATTGTTCTTCCACCTGTCAGGCTGATTACTACGTATCATTGTTATGGAAATGAACGGTTTATACAGGTATTGTGTCGTCTCGCAGCGGTTGAATGATTAGTGAGTCTTTGGGGTCAGGAAGCAGTCAATGCAGACGCCTGAAGTCGACAGCCTGCCACACTTTAGGTTGAAGTGGTGTGGATAGGGGTAGTAGAAAAACAGAAAACCTTTTCTTTATCGGGCAACACCTGTCTTTCTAGTTGACAAACAATGAGCCTATCCCGACCTCGAGCGAGCAGGCGCGTGTCTGGCCTTACTTATCAACGATGAAGAAAGAAAGAAAAACGATCTTGTCTTTTTCATAAGTAAAGCCACTTGAGAAAGAAGACAAAAATGGAAGTGGAAGGGAGGGATTAGCGACCCTGGCGGGAAGTTAAGAGAATATTAAGACAGTGGCGTACGCCTGGCTGTAAGCCGCCACGTGCCAAGCTTACGACCTACTAGAACAAAATTTTCTCTAATCTTTCAATTTCTGTCGTTTCAAATGTCACCAAATCCGTCATTGGATTCAACTATTTGCGAGACTGACAAAATGTTGAAATTATATGCAAACACGTGTATATATTTTACGCTGCAAAAATGTTTATAATCACATAGTTATACTATTTTGGTTCAATGAAATTGGTAGTTTTTCCTAGATAAAATATATGTAACGCCAGGAACAAAGAAGTGTCTTCAATATGACGAGAGCAACAGACGGTTTCACATATACACACACACACACTGGGGCACCGCCTTGAAGAATTTTTAGTAGAATGAATCGACCCCAATATTTTTTAAAAGCCTGGCACTTATTATTGAGACTGTGCATTTGTTTAGTCTTTTATTTCGGTCATTGGATTGCGGCCATCCTGGAGCACCACCTCCACGGGTTTTAGTCGAATAAATCAACCCCAGTGCTTCTTTGTCTTTTTCAGTCTGGTAATTATTCTATTGGTATATTTTGCCGAACTGCTAAGTCACTGGCTCTTATACAAACCAACACTGGTTGTCAAACTGTGAGGGGTGGGGGACAAACATAGACACAAAGACACACACACACATTGGTTAGTCAGAGTTAAGACTTCATATCTATAGGGCTTAAATAGGAAAAGTGGACTTCAAATATACCACACTTGGAATACTTAAAAGTTACCATGCCACCCATCTATTTACCTTGTCAACTGCTGTTGAACAAAGAAAACAGTTTCTAGATTAGCCTTGAAATACATAGCACTTGTTGACTTCACAAGTGAGTGGTATATAAATGACCAGGAAGGGATAACTGAAACTCTATCACAAAGAAATAACTGCCCCCTAATCACTTTACAGAATGTAGTGGGTACATTCTGTGCAGTGATTAGCGTTAGGCAGGGCAACCAGCCCGAGAAACCATACCACAACAGACAATTGGAGCCTCGACTAGCTCCTGTCAAACCGTCCAACCCATGCCAGCATGAAAAACGGACATTAAATGTTGATGATGATAGATATGTAACTGGATGAATATTGACTCTCCTGAGTTCATCTGCCTTTTGATAGGTCTTATTTTTCATTCCACAGAATTGTCCAAAAGCCACCCTACTCACCAAGCTGGTTTGGTGATGTTACTGGCTGAGTCATAGATGACCTGACCATGCAACAGGTTCTACTGGGGGGTTACATGTTACCAGTAACCCTCAAGAGTGACTTCACACACACACCTTGTGTGTGTAGTTAGATATATGACTATTACTGTTGAGTTTAGTTCCACACAGATTATCATCATCCAGTCTGCCTCCAGTAAAGTGGTTTGGATACTACTATACTTAGTATTACTGGTTATGATACACAGAGCAAATGTAGGTGTGTGTGTGTGTGTGTGTATGTATGTATGTGTATAATATATATATATCAGCCATTTCACTATGTTGAACCATTAATTTCTACACATTTTTTCTCTCTCCGTTTTTTGTTTTTTTTTTTCTCCTTTCTGTCGAAGAGTGTAGGCTTGAAACAAAAGACTTTTGCATTCTTCCCAAGCATTAAACAAATATACCTGCTTGTTGTTCCTACACCTGTCTTCATCTTTTGTTTTCCATAAATTTGAACTATATGTATGTATGCGCCATGATAGATCACTAGCCGCTACACATTCTTTATTTTCTCTCCATTTCTTTCTGTGTTCATTTCTTTCGAAGAGCGTAGGCTCGAAACGTTAAAGACTTTCTCACTTCCCAAGCGTTAAACTAATACATCTGTTTGTTGTCTACACCACCTGTCTTCATCTTCTGTTTTTTTTTGTGAATTCTCCCTATATTTATATATATGTATATATATATATGTACATGTATGTATATATGTGTATATATATGTAATATATATTTGTGTGTATATATGTATATGTATATATTTATGTATATATATATGTGTGTGTGTTTGTATACATAGATATATATATGTATATATCAGTGACGACTCCAGCACTCGGGCTGTTAGGGCTTAGCCTGAGTTTAAATTTAGTAAAGTGAACATGCATTTGCAAGCCGATTTAATTTCTGCCAACACTGACTTCAAGTATGTAATTGTAGACAATAACCCAGGCTCCTTTTATTGAGTCTGATCACAGTTCATTTATTTTCCTTCAGCATCTGGTGGTCGTCTTAGAGGTGCCCTGTGTCAAAAAATATCATTCGTAGCAGATGTTCTCTCGACATCGCTCACACGTGTCTGACTCAGGCTCAGAAGTTACAGCCCGAGTTGTTATCTATAATCATAAAGATTAAAAGTAATTCAAACTCAGTGTTTTCTTGAAATAATATTTTTCTATAAAGATTAGGATTTAAATTCCAATCTATGAAAAGTTTCCATTCTACAATATTCTTAATTATCCAGCAACTTGGGCTAATACGAACGAGTCTAGTTGGTGAAAAGGACTAACTGACATCTCTTCTCAAGAGTACAGGCGACAGATTACTAATGTTTGTTGTGCACTCTGCTTTCATTATTTGATTGCTGTTATTCTGTGCATCTGTGTGTAAAGATGAGTTGTGTTTTGTATGGTTGCCTTATTTTTACCCTTAACTTAGAAATGGAAAAAGACATATTGCTGGATATAAAAAATAAGCCATTTGGGGCTAGAAATATTGCAGAAAAACGTGAGGCATTCTTTTATTAAAAGCAGCAAACTTGCTTACTGTTAAATTATCTGTGCATATGTAAGTCTACGGTGTGCATTACGTCTCTTACCTTCTTTCATACATGTATGTGTCTTATGTGAAATCTGTGATGAGCCCAAGTGATGCTGATGACCTGGAGTCGCCTCAGGTGTATATATATATGTACGAGATATTGAACGCTGTGAAATGGCGAAGCTGGACGGAGAAATAGTAGTTTCGTCTCGCCTTCATGCCGGCTGGGGTGAGAAAGGAATTAGTGACCACAGGTCACATGTGAGCAAAGAGGAGTGGTGGAGGAGGAAAAGGGAGGAAGTGGAACGAAGGTGAGCGATGAGAGACAGGAAGGAAGAGTAAGAGAGAGATATGTATAGCAGTGAAGGGGAGAAGCAAGGAGAACGAGAGGGGGGGGGGGGGGGATAGGTAAGAAGATAGATAGATAGATAGATAGACAGAGTCGCGTCAGAAATATAAAGTTGAAACTTACTTGCATGTTCGATAATATAATAATACAAATGATATATGAACATATGCATGTATACATACATATATGTACATACCTACATCTACATGTATATATAGATGCATATCCGGGTACAGGACATCAGAAAAGTGAACGGGGACATAAAAAACAAAAACGATACATACATACATATACAAACATGTATATAAATGTATATTGAAAGTAACTGAAATTGAAACCATATAATAGTGAAAGTATTAATAGAAATGTTACTGTTTCACTTTTGTCACATAATACAAAAACAGTGTAAGAGATAAGAGATTGCTCCAGGCTCGCATTAAGCAAGAAGTTGGAAATTTTTCTGCCCATGACACTGCATGGACCCTAAGTAAGGCATGAGTAAAATTTGAATGAGATCCATTGGGTAGTTCTCGAGTTTTAGTGATGCATACGTACAGACAGACACACATTCTCAGTTTTATATATATATATATATATATATATATATATATATATATATATATATATATATATATTTATATATATATATATGTGCGCGCATACACACACACACACACATCTCAGGCTTCATTCAGTTTCTATCAAAATCATTCCAGTATGGGGCTGGAACAGAAGATACTTGCTGAAGGTACTATGCAGTAGGCATGAACCCAGAACCACATGGTTGTGAATTGAACTTCCTGACCACATGCCCATCTCTCTCTCTCTCTCTTTGTCTCTCTCTCTCTCTCTCTCTTTCTCTCTCTCTCCCTCTCTCTCTCTCTCTCTCCCTCTCTCTCTCCCTCTCTCTCTCTTTCTCTCTCTCTCTCTCTCTCTGTAATTTTGGAGTTGTAGTTGTTTGGCAAGTGGCTTGATCTGAGGTTGTGTGTTGGAAAAGAAGCAATTACATCATGGAAGAGTCATTTTAGTCATTTAAGAACAGAAAAACTGTGTTACATTTACATTTCATTAATTCCTTAATAGCCAGTCTATTATGAGGTGTATTGAAATATTTTGCCACACTCATTCAGCTTAGTCACTGATAGCATTCCAGATGCCATAGAACTGTGTCAATGACCAGGTCGCAGAAGTGCACTTTGTAATAAACTTTACAAAATAAACAAAGAGTAAATTTAATAGTTTCTGTGTGTTCTTCCATGGTTAGGAATTACTTTCCCACAATGTAGTTGTTTATATATATACACATACACAATAAGTATATGAGGATAAATTATCCAAGCAGGTACCATAAGAGCTCTCTATTGCAGTCCAGGTTCTAGCTAACTGCACCAAGTAGTAAGAAGCACCAAGGATCGCTTAGGGTGAACAATCCCACTGTATTTCTTCTGATAGTGCATTATAAATATTTTCAGGAGTATAAATCCAAAACAATTACAAAGGAAAGTGACGGGGGGGGGGGGATGTTGAAACTTGATATGGCTATAAAATTTGCTTTGTATCTGACCCCATGTTAGCCTTAGTTCCAGGACAAAACTGAGGGTTTTATACACTAAATTAGGTCAAAGTATATCTTAGTGTTTTAATACAACTTCATCTATGTATTAAAAGATATTAATTAAAAATTAATTTAATCAATTGAAGGAATTGTCATATACTTAAGATGTCCATATGAAAGGTGATTTTGACATTCCTCGTTGACTTTGATTGGTTGCTCTGTACATTTGAAGACCTGTGAAATCTAAAACTCCCTTCCTGGAAAAAACAGGTGAGGTTTGACGACAGGAAGAGCACCCACCCGTAAAATCTGACCTCAAAATCTGTTCCCATCAAAGCCATGTTAGCATAGAAAACAAAAACTGACAAATGAACAAGTGGGGGGAGGGGGGAGAAAAAAAACAGTAAGAATGGGAAGTCCTTGTGCATAGGAGACGGCTGCAGGAGTGGCTGTGTGGTAAGTAGCTTGCTTACCAACCACATGGTCCTGGGTTCAGTCTCACTGCGTGGCACCTTGGGCAAGTGTCTTCTACTATAGCCTCGGGCCGGTCAAAGCCTTGTGAGTGGATTTGGTAGACGGAAACTGAAAGAAGCCCGTCGTATATATGTATATATATATGTATGTGTTTGTGTGTCTGTGTTTGCCCCCCCCCCCCCCCAACATCGCTTGACAACCGATAGTGGTGTGTTTACGTCCCCGTAACTTAGCGGTTCGGCAAAAGAGACCAATAGAATAAGTACTAGGCTTCCAAAAAATAAGTCCTGGGGTCGATTTGCTCGACTAAAAGGCGTTGCTCCAGCATGGCCGCAGTCAAATGACTGAAACAAGTAAAAGAGTAAAAGAGTATGTCGATTATGCTTAGTGGCATAAACAACAAAACAAGAGTATCAATGCATTGCAGATCAACACCAACTTACAGCCTGTTGTTTTCTTCAGATGGAGATGACACAGGAGCATAATAAACAAAGGAAATCTGAAACTCAGGCATGTGTATAATACTAATAACTGAAATGTGCAGGTAGATTGATGGAAGCACTTGTATTCCAAAGCTATATTGTAATAGTGAAGCAATACACTGATGGCATATTCTGAAGAAACAAAAGTTCTGATGTTTTTATTTGGCAGTGTTTTCTATAGGCACATAAAAGAAGGGTCTAAAATATGAAGGACTTAGCGACAATGTGAAACACAAGGATGGCAGTGATTAGTGTTTCCAGAATAGGTGCAATGTTGTGCAGTTGTAGCTAAAGCCACAATGTGTTACCTGGTTGAGATTGGACTTAAAACAGGGAGCAGAGTAGTGATTCACAAACTGCAGATGGAAGCAGAAAATGATACACCATGAATATAGCAGAGGTATATAATAAGGGTGAAGATTAAGAGAGCAAAGTAAATCCTCAACAAACATGCTTAGTGTAGTTACAGCTCGTTTGGTATGTGGCTGTATGGAGACTAGGGTAAAAGCAAAAAAAAAAATGTACTAGAGTGTGAGACAGACATTCATTGATAACATCATTGCTACTCAGCACTATAAAGGAAGCAGAATTGTTAGATGGTGTTGAAATAATTTCAATCTCTGTAGAACTCTTTACTTTTTTACTTGTTTCAGTCATTTGACTGTGGCCATGCTGGAGCACCGCCTTTAGTTGAGCAAATTGACCCCAGGACTTATTCTTTGGAAGCCTAGTACTTATTCTATCGGTCTCTTTTGCCGAACCGCTAAGTTATGGGGACGTAAACACACCAGCATCGATTGTCAAGCGATGTTTGGGGGACAAACACAGACACACAAACATATATATATATATATATATATATATATATATATACATATATATATATATATATATATATATATATATATATATATATATACATATATATATATACAACGGGCTTCTTTCAGTTTTCCGTCTACCAAATCCACTCACAAGGCTTTGGTCGGCCCAAGGCTATAGTAGAAGACACTTGCCCAAGGTGCCACGCAGTGAAACTGAACCCAGAACCATGTGGTTGGTAAGCAAGCTACTTACCACACAGCCACTCCTGTGCAAGTTTTATGCAAAACAGTTTTGTGTTAATGGCTAAAGTCTGGATGAGATGATTCATTTTCTGTATACTTTGAGTCTCTTGTCCAGGATGCCACTGTCTCCAATGCTTTGGCTGGCATCAATATATTGGAAGCTGTCTGAATAGTTAACACAGGCAAAATGCTTTACAGCATTTCTTTCATCTTTACGTACTGAGTTCAAATTCTGCCAAGGTTGACTTTGCCTTTCCTTCATTCTCTCGGAGTCAATAAAATAAGTACCAGTTAAACACTGGGGTCGATGTAATCAGCTGATTCACTCCCCCCAAATTACTGGCCTTGTTCCAAAATTTGAAATCAATATATTGGAAGCTGCGATCCATCAATCCAAACATCTATTCATCCATCCAACCATTTATCCATCAGGTAGTACAGTGAGGTCTGTGGCTGGCAAGTGGTGCAAATACACAGCACTATTAGGCATGTACTACTTTGAACCAGTGGTAATAGAAACATTTAGGTTTGTTGATAAATCAATGGATGATTTCATCAATACTATTGGGTGGTGAGGGGCAATGATAGCTGAGGTGACATGTGAAGTAACCTCTACTTCATGGGTGTGGCAACAAATTAATCTTGTGAGTGTTTGTGGCAATATTTTCTGCGTGTCAGTTTGGTGCTTGGGTATTGATATTCTCCCTTCCACACATGCACACACACACACACTCCTTGTTTGTTTGTAAATAAATAAAAAAAACTTATCAAATTTGTGTGTGTGGCAAATGTGCAGGTACAATAAGCACTAAAAATGCGCAGACAGTAGACTCCCTCAAATGCTCAGGGAGGATCACTAGACGTAGTAGATAACTTCTGTTACCTAGGAGACCAAGTTAGCAGTAGTGGGGGAAGTTCTAAAAGTGTAGTTACTAGAATAAGAATGGCTGGCCAAAGTTCAGAGAGCTCCTGCCTTTGTTGGTAACTAAGGGCCTCTCTCTCTCTCTCTCCCCCTCCCTCTCTCTGTCTCTCTCTCTCCCTCCCTCTCTCTGTCTCTCTCTCTCTCTTTCCCTCTCTCTGTCTCTCTCTCTTTCTCTATCTCTCTCTCTCTCTCTCTCTCTCTCTCTCTCTCTCTCTCTCTTTCTCTCTCCCTCCTTCTCTCCCTTTCAGAGTGAAAGGCAGATTATATGATGCCTATGTATGGACAGCTATATTACATGGCAATGAAATATGGTCTTCGGCTACAGAAGACTTGTGAAGGCTTGAAAGAAATGCAGCTAGCATGCTCCACTGGATGGGTAATGTCAGTGTGCATGCAGTTGAGTGCAAATGACTTAAGAAGAAAACTGGGTGTAAGAGACATCAGATGTTGTGTGCAAGAGAGAAAACTGCACTGGTTTGGTCATGTGATGTGCATGGATGAGGACAGCTGTGTAAAGAAGTGCTGAGCTCTAATTGTAGAGGGTACCTGTGAAAGGGATAGACCCAGGAAAACATGGGATGAAGTGATGAGAAAGGATCTTCGGATGCTGGGCCTCGCCGAGGAAACGACAAGGGATCGGGAGATGTGGTGATTTGCTGTATTTGATGAGACATGTCAAGCTAAGTAAAATTGCTGTCTTCCACAGATACAAGCTTGTCCTTTCAGGTGCCGCTGCCACATAAAAAGCACCCTTGCCAGTGCTGTGTAAACGCATTTGTGCCAGTGGCACATAAAAAGCACCCATCACACTCTGTTAAGTGTTTGGTGTTAGGAAGGGCATCCAGCCATAGAAACTATGCCACAACAGACAATTGGAGTCTGGCCAGCTCCATGTCAAGCTGTCCAACCCATGCCAGCATGGAAAGCAGACATTAAATGATGATATGTATACGTACACACACACACACACATATATATATATATATATACATACATATATGTTTTATCTTTTATTTGCTTCAATCATTGGGCTGCAGCCATACTGGGACATCTTGAAAGGTTTAGTCAAACAAATTGCCAATTGTTGATTTTTTAAATGATGATGACAATCTCAGAAGAATGAGTGGTAAATTAAATTCCAGCAGCATTTGAACCTAACATGTACAAGCTGGCAACTAAATACTGTAAGGCTGTTAGTTTGGCATCTGATCATTTCTGCTGCATCACACCATAGTTATTTTTCATAATGATTACATTGTTCATGTCTATTGAGAAAACACTTTTATATCAACAAATTAATTTATCGTGTAACGATAGCCAAAGCAGCTGCTCTGTGGGATTTTAATTTAAATTCTAATTCATTTTGTGATAAGAGCAGATAACACTTGTCATGTAAAGAGAGAACATCATATTGTACAATTTTTGTTGTTGGTAATGATGATGTTGTTGCTGCTAAAATTCTATGCATTTATATGATCTTATGGTAGGTTGCAAACTGCAAATCATATCTTTTTTTGGTTGCCATGCGATAAGTAAAAGTTGCTAATCATTTATTTGCTAGTGATAACTTCACAGGAAAAGAGAGAGATTCAAACTAGAGATATTTGAAATCCAGCTGCAATACTTTATTGAATGAGAAATTGCATAATTTTGGTGGATATATCAATTCAGTTTAGCAGCAGCTCACATCACCTTTTTTTTTTTTTTTTTGCTGGTATTTGTTGGTATTATTATGATTAATAACTTACCCACTTTTTCTATACCATTTAATTTAAAAGTATATTGGAAAATGTGATAAAAAAAAAATAGGCTGTATCTTTTGTTGTTATTGTTATTACTATATTATGAACTTTTATTTGGAATAATTCTACTTTATTAAAATTTTAATTATGAATATGTGTTATCTCTGTACATATTAAGAGAAGATCAAAGGTCCTTCCTGAGCCATAGATTCATAAGGTCATTTTCCCAAATTCTGTGGTATATATATATATTCCCTGGATGGATGGGTTACTAGTCTGTCACAGGATTACTCATTTTCACCAGCTGAATGGACTGGATCAATGTGAAATGAAGTATTTTGCTCAAGAAAACAATGTGTTGCCTGTCTAGGAATTGAAACCATGGTCTTACAACCACAAGTGAAACACCCCAACCACTAAGCCAAATGCCTCCTTAATCCTCTGTGTGTGTGTGTGTGTGTGTGTGTGTGTGTGTGTGTGTGTGTGTGTGTGTGTGTGATCAACTACTCCTAGGAGATGCCAAAACACTTGATTAGTTATTTACAAAGTAATTTCATATGTCAAATTACTTATGCTATATAATTTGAAGCAATTCTTCTTCAATAGTCTTTACTTCCCTTATCTTGCTGAATTTACACCCATCTTCACTTAAATCCTTTCAATACATCTACCCCTTCTTTTCCTTCTCTTCTTACTGTTAGTATATCTAACTCTTCTCAAATCCTGTATTTTGAACTCTTTTCCTAATTCTTCTCTATGACTGCATTCCTTCTGAATCTTATGCAGATTCCATTATGGACTGCTAAGATTCAATGGACCATCACTTATCTCCAGTTGTTTCTGTGACTTTAAATAGCTAAGAGACAAAAGTTTTCTTGGATAAGTTACCAGTCTATCACTTGTAACATTTCCTACTGGGGCAAATTGAATGCAGCACTGCAAGGCAATGAATTACCAATTTCTAACCAAGCAGTTGGTGCTTACAGTTATGGAAGTCTGCAGCAGCTGTTTGACTTTAAGATTGAATTTGTCTGTTGAGAGTTAAGATCCTCGACTACAAAAATAACACTCTGTTAATGATAGGATACAAATTGCTGACCTCTTGACCAGTTGTCTAGCACTCCACCAATTTAGACATTTGCGCGCGCGCGCACACACACACACACACACATTTAGTTTATTGTTCTATTATTCATAGAATCAGCAAAAAATGTACTCCATTCAGTGAGAGATAAATATCATTTAGTATACACAGTATATATCATTTAGTATATCAGCTACTATTAGTTTCATGTTGTGGAGACCTAATAAACTGGCTTTGTGCTTCCAAACAATCTTTTACACACACACACACACACATATAATCATTTTAGTGTCTGTTTTGCCCAATTTTTGCGTGGATCAGAAGAGACTCACTGATACAGATTTTCAACAAGCTGATGCCTTTCTTATCTCCAACCTTCATCTGTTTCTCAGTAAAGTAATATTTCCTGTTGTCTTTCAAACTTGAACAGCACAATGTACCTCAATAATACATGTGTAGCATATTAAAAGAGAAGATTGTATTCATGTTGTGTAAATGATACAAATTTGTATTCCACATATTTTATTTTGTTGCTTATTTAAATGAACGCCTGTGTATTCATTGACTATAGAATCAGCTGTGACATTACATCAAGCAGTTTACTAGTATAGCAACAGTGCCAGTCATTGCCTATATTGTTGTTTTTAAAAAAAGGGCCACTAAAAAAAATGTTTTTGAATTAAAATTGTCCCTAGTGTTTTGATACACAGACTTGAAATATTCATGTTCATGACTGGATATTCAATAGTACCACTGCTAATGTTATACAAGAAATGGATTGGCCCTGACGATATAGTGTTCTACATGCACACTATTCTTTTCTACTCTAGGCACAAGGCCCGAAATTTTTGGGGGGGGGGGGGCAGTCAATTAGATGAACCCCAGTATGCAACTGGTACTTAATTTATCAACTCCTAAAGGATGAAAGGTGAAGTCAACCTTGGCAAAATTTGAGCTCAGAACGTAAAGACAGATGAAATACTGCTAAGCATTTCTCTTGGTGTATTAACGTTTCTTATTTCTTTACTGCCTACAAGGGGCTACACACAGAGGGGACAAACAAGGACAGACAAACAGATTAAGTTGATTATATCGACCCCAGTGCATAACTGGTACTTATTTAATCAACCCTGAAAGGATGAAAGGCAAAGTCGACCTCGGCGGAATTTGAACTCAGAACGTAGCAGCAGATGAAATACCGCTAAGCATTTCGCCCGGCGTGCTAACGTTTCTGCCAGCTCGCTGCCTTTCTACATGCACAATATTATGAAAGAAAAAATTGTTCTTGCACTTCACAGCCCAGCATTTCTACTGAGATCCATGCTTCAATGAGTCTGGCTTCTCTACAGACAGTTATAGATCAGCAGTGTAAATGATTTACCATTTTGTCTCTTACCACCAGCTATGCAGCTCATTTATTTGCCCCAGTATGGCGACTCACTTATTGGCCTCAATATTACAATTCACTTAGCTTCACCATGACAGCTTTTTCCAGTGATATAGCTCAATTATCAGTCACATGTATAAAAGCAATTCAGCTTGCTTTATTCCAATCATTACAACGATCCCACTTATCCAACAGCTTTGCAGCCCACTTATTGACCATGATCCTGTAGCTCAATTCATATTACACACCCCATATATTCCCCCCCCCCCCTTTGTTTTTGCAAGTACATTACTGTTACAAAGCATTTGTAGTTTACATGGCCATCACAGCTCATGATTACACATCCATTTTCATCTATCACAACAACCAAATCTTTACTTCAAACAGAATTTCTTCATTCAGCTAGTCTTAATATGAGACACCTGCTTAACTGAATAAATACCAGAAGCAGTAAATTATTTCTGCCATTTCCTGTAAAAGTATATCTGTTTTCTGGCCTTTTTTATGTGGCTCTAAAATGAGGATCTGTGATTCCCATAAATCCTGTATAAGATATTTTCTACATACAAATTATTTAATGAACATTGACAGATGAACATATGTGTATAAGTATTTCTATGAGTATTTTTATGTATCTTTTTGATGATTATGTCCAGTTAAAATCTGTATTCACTATCCTACTGAGCTAGTACTTACTACAGGTTAGTTACTATGTAATTATAGCATATGTACTGTTGTTTTTTATATCACTGTCTGTGATGAGTATCCCATGACTATAGAGCAGACAGACCCATAGAGTACTAGTGGAAAAAAAATGTAGAAATAGACTCTTGTATGTATATGTATGTGTACATACATATGTATATAAAAAAATTTTATAGTCTTTTCTGAGTAACAACACAACATTCTTCTACATACAGATTAAATGCTATGAACTGTTAAACTGTTTTCGCTCTAATTCATTTCCAATATTCATCTTATTAAAATCAACATACATCTGTCCTACTGTAAGAGGTTATGGAATAATTGCTATTCTTAATATTTCGTTAATATCCATAATAATTTTAGAATAAATTATAAAGATTTTAATGCACAGTTCTCAGTAAATGCTTATAAGTAGTAACTTCAGTATGCATTGTTTAGTTAAGCTCTGGAACTGTGAACCAACAAACCACTTGGTTAATCCAAGAAAATCATTATACGACAACTAAGCAGTGCAATGAATGATGTCCAGCTGTTGCAATTTCTCCATCTGTGTTTATTGTGGAATCTGATTAACTACGATAGAGGTAGAAGATTTTGAAAGAAAACAATGGGAAAGGTGATGTTGATGTGAAATCTGATTAAAGAAAACACTAGGCTGACTGTCTTATTTCTAAAATGCTTTCTTTGATCACAAAAGCTGCTGCATTAGCAAGGGTTTGTCTTAATAAAACCTATTCTTGGCTAAGAAATATTTAAAGCAAATTTTAAGTTATTGTTACTGAGAAGATAATGTTGTTGTTTCTGATTAGCTGCTATGTCGCTGATATGATCAAATGGATTTAATAGTAATAAGTTACATTAGTATTGTTTGAAGCACAGAATTAAGAAGTGTTTGGTATGGGGGGGGGGGGTTGTAAATCATATAGAGATTAATTGCTATTGTTAAATTAGATTATTATTTCTTTTCAATTTTAAGTGTTGGAATGATGCAGTACTGTCATGATAGCTTATTTTCAATCTTTAATCTTCACTACTCTATCTTATTTTTTTCTTTTTAACTACATAAATGCGACTCCTTTTGTAAATACCTCTATAATACATTCTATTTTTTGTCTTTGTTAAATGCTTATAATATATAATGTGAAAGAATCATCATTATATATATATATATACACACACATGCACACAAATATACAAACACATTCACATAAGCATACAGCAAGTGTGTTCTACTTATAGACTGGAGATTGCATTTAGTTGAAGAAAACTAGAAGAAGCTCATCGTGTGTGTGTGTGTGTGTGTGTGTGCACGCATGCGTGTGTGTATGAGTTTGTGTCTCCTTGTCTTGACAGCGCATGATAGTTGTAAATGAGTGTCACTGTCATACAAGCAATATCATTCATTTCCAATATTGTGCAAAAACATGTCTGGCCATTAGGAAATATCACCTTGCTTGGAAACAGTTGAGGGTTGGTGACAAGAAGGGCATCTAGCTGTAGAAAAATCTGCCCAATTGATGGGTTCTAGTGGAAATAGGTTACAGAAAACAAACTTTGGAGATTGCTTAATGTTAAAAGTATAAACAGGAAAAGTTGAGAGTATGGCATTAATGTAGTTTGAACATGATATAAATAAGGGATATATAAAAAATGTCAGTGGAAATGGTGAGGTCTAATAATGTATAGTGCTGGAAACCCTTGAGTTATGAGTTGTTTCTGAGAATTAATAAAGGGTGCAAAAGAACCTTTCTTTGTAAGAATTGCCACAACAGAATTTAGCTTAGAACTCAGAAGTTATTCATTAATTTTGTTCTTTTTTTTTTTAACTGTTTTGTTTCTCTAATAAATTTAATTATTGCTTACTAATAAATTAGTTCAGGATCCAATATCACCCCATGCAATTTGAAACTTAAATGCCATTCTATGAATTTTGCTGAGCTATACTAAAAAAGAAATTCCCTAAATATAAGCACGTGCACTATTATATACATGATCATAGACACATGCACACTACACATACTCTCTCTCTCTCTCTCTCTCTTTCACACACACACACACACACATCATTAGCAGCAGCAGCAACTATATTCCAAATAATTAAGAATAATTTCTTGAAGTTAAATTCAGCCATATCCTACCAAACATTACCCAAATATTAATATTCTAATCCATCCATTAAAATCAAAAAATCTGTGTTCCACTACTTATAAGCATTCCAGCAAACTTATTGTGCTGGTAAATTTTTAAAAGAAATGTTACATCTCCTTGTACATTCATAATATACATACATGACCACCAACATTCTAAAAGAAAAGTTTCATTTATCTTCCTTGATAACTTGTGATTTTACAAATTAGGTTACATTCTGAAACTGAATATTTATGCAGAAGAAAGTTTAATGTAAACGTGAGAAAGTTATTATTTCATATAAAGTGAATTTATTAGCAGTGAAGTATGACTAATTGCTTTTATGAATCAAGCTGAAGGCCAAGTAAACTAAATATTTCTAACAATCCTTGAATCTATCTCTGGCCAGTATCAATGCCAAGTCAAGCTCAAAAGGCTTTTGATAGATAGATCAGTGAGAATAATATGTGGCTACAACTTCCTTCATCTAATTAAGAGGTAGAGAATGAATAATCTCAAGTGAAACCCTGGCATTAAATGTGCTTCTGTATGTTTATTCTGATATTTTTATTGATTTCTTATATAGTGGAATGGAAATGAGCATATGGTGTCTTGATTGCTTTCTAAAGGGAAATGGCTACTAATAGCAGTCAAAACTAGATTATAGACACAGTTTGCTATTGTTCTCTAGAAACCTACCTTCATTCTGTAGTTGTTGCTTGAAGGAGCTTCAAGTAATTATCATTACATTATTGATGATATTTAAGAATATACATAACTCAGCAATGTGGAGCATTCTATCAATGCAAATTAATTTGCATAATTCAAACTAATGGTGATTATGCATTGTATATATAACATTTTAGATTTGTAATATAAAGTGCTATCATTTGATTAAAAGAAATAGGACGGAAGTATTACAAAAATTATCTGATAATTATGAAATGGGAAAAAATAATTTTAGATTTTAATGGGGGTTTTTTCCTCAAATACACCAATATACTTAATGTAATAGAATAACTTCCTTATCAAATTAATTTTATTTACTCAAGTATTTTTGTAGTCTATGCTGATGGAATAGTTCACTAAAATAACTATATTTTTTTCTTTTAGACTTAATTTTGTTTTCTTATGCTATAGCATAGACTCCAGATTCAGATTATATTGTTAGTGTAAAATTACACAAACCTTTAGAAGTGACTGTAACTTACATATATTAGAAATTGATTAGGGAAGAAACAAAGGTAATGAAATTAATAAATATTATTGTTATTAATTAGTCTGTTTGTATACTCTTTCAACTACTTCACCTGAATTGATACCACCTGGTTATGGTTTTTATCCAAAAGATCCATTCCACAATACATGCTGTACCTAGTCATTCGGCTGGCTACCCTCTTGTGCTGTTTGGTCAGAGCTGACTGGGGCTATACAACATCAATAACAACCTACTACACATGATTTTTTTTTTGTTTTTGTGTATTTCAATTCATATTCAATACAAGCTATACAGCTGATAGATCCCTCTCTAATTAGATTACTCATCAACCAATGAGCCAGATTGTATTAGGAAGTACCTCTGTCCCATTTAAAGAAAAACATATGCTGTATTATCAGTTAACAAAGTCATGAAGGTGTCAGATATTTATTTTACATGGTATACTACTTGCAAACTAGTTACTTTCTATAATAATAACATAGAGTTACAGTTTTGGAGTATTTTTTAGGGTGTTTTTTTTCTCTCAACCTTTAATAGAATTGTTTGTTTGTTATACATTATCAAATTAAAACTAGTCTCACCATGTTTGGTCATAAAACTGGTTGCAAGTTACCATATGGATGCCTGTTGTCAATGCTTAAATAGTTACTTTCCAGTTTGTTGCTGCTCTGGTTGTTGTTTAGCACCAGGATTCCAGCTATAACCAGTCTTTCTTTTTTCATATAAAGGACTACGTTGTCCAGTGTATAGCTTCCTGTGTAAGACTGTAGGATGGAGATTTGGTTGTTATTTCTAGCAACATCGAAGTTCCCTCATTGGAGTACTTTCCTATATATTTTCTCTATTACTAGCTTCTCATTTGCTTTGTTCATGCTTCAGGGTACCTCTGCATTAAAAAAAAAAATCTCTGACACTTTGACACTTGAAGTATTAGAAATAGCTGCCAGATCTCCCTCAGTTACACTCCACCATTTTATAGAAAGCAGGGCACATTGGACAGTGTAGTTCCTGATATCAAAAAATAAGATGATGGATTCATGGCTGAAATGCATTTGATCAGAAGATTACTTAATGAGAGCTAACCTGAGGACTAAACAACCTTTAACACCAACATTTGTATTCTTAACTAACCATAGTGAATTTTGTCTCCTTTACTCTATTCTATGGTGCCTGTCACCTTCCTGTATGTGGTGCCTGTCACCTTCCTGTATGTGGTGCCTGTCACCTTCCTGTATGTGGTGCTTGTCACCTTTGTGTATAATAACATTTGCCAATCCATTTTACTGAACTTACATACTGTTTTAGATCATGCACAATGAACTTGTAATCTGAATAAGACTGTAAACTGCAACCCTGAGGCTTCAGCTTTTTCTGCAATAGCTCTTTGCAGTTACAAGATTAGAGTTACATGACTAAAGCTAAATGATGATAACTGCAACTTGCTGTGAGATTAGAAAGTCCTTACACTAAACACACTACATGACTCTATGCTAACAATACACATCATCACAGAATTGATAAAAATGATATTGCAGAAATAAACAGGGATGGTAATTTCTATATAAGGCTAGAGAATATTTTTTGAGTTTCATTCAGCATGGTTTCAGCTGAAGAGAAGATAATCAATAAGAATAATTGATTTATTTTCAAATACTATATACCTGTTTACCTCAGCTACGCGTGTATGTATACTGTCCCATATTAACAGCAGTTCAAAATGACAAATCAAATATAGGAAAACCAGAAAGATTCATAAGAATATGTAATTGTGTGTGTGTGTGTGTGTGTGTATATATACATGTATGTATATGTGTATATACATGCATATATACACACACAAGCGTGTGTATATATATATATATATATATATATATATATATATATGAGTGTATGTATTTATATATGTATACAACTCATCAGAAAAAGTAGTCAAAAGCGCATGAACAGTAGATAGAATATGCACAAGGATTGAACACTGAATGAGTCGTTTTAAAAAAGGGAGTGGAGGGTATCAGATGTACTGTCATTGAATTTCTGAAAGTATGAAAGTTATGAAGGATGTAGTGTCCCAATAGCTAACAACTGATGGGGGTAGTTTATTCCACGCTTCAACAATTCTGAGCATGAAAAAATGTTTTTGAAAGTAATGGGTGTTGTGTTGTTTTTTTGATTTCGTAAGCATGTCCAGACATACAGAATTTGTGTGCATGTGTGTGTATATATATGTATGTGTGTGTGTGTGTATTTATAACAATATACATACATACATACATACATACATACATACATACATACATACATACATACATACATACAAGGTGGTGCTGGAAAGTTCTTGGCATTAAGGGTTTTACAAAAGGCTTGGTTGAAGGCTCAACCTTCTGAGTTCTTTTACAGGGCTTAGAAAAACTGAATGACCACTGCTATAGGTGTGAATCTGAGACAGGAATATGTTCAATAAAATCATAATTAACTGGTCCTCCTGTATTTTCTTTTACCCAAAGCCAGGAACTTTTCAGCACTTCCTCATACATATTTATATATATATTTGTAACAATGAAGTCAAGCCAAGTGATGATATTTTGAAAGCATTTAATGTTTCAGACTTTGCATAATATATAATAGGAAATACATCATTCTACATAAGACCTTCAGTTAATGCATTTTAAAATATTTTAAAATGTATTAACTTAAGAAGGTTTTGTGTAAGGAGGTGTATTTCCTATCATATATTATAGACAAATCTGAAACAGACATATTAAATGCTTTCAAATTATCGTTACTTGCTTTGACTTCATTTTTACAAATTATATGCCTTGATGCAAGCTCAAACTAGCTTCTTCTGACTTCATTTATGCAAACACTCTAATAAGGATTTTGGTAGTTTGTTGTACCTTGCTTGAGACAACAATTCTGATATTGTGCATTGCAAACACAAAATTACTCTGTGCGTGTGTGTGTGTGTGTGTGTGTGTGTGTACTGACATACATATAATAATCAACTGTTGTTGATTTATTCATGTTTCCATGACTTAACAGTTCAACAAAAGAAGTCAATAGAATAAAAAATTAGTACTGGGGTCAATTGTCCTACTAAAACTCTTCAAGGTGGTGCCCCAGCACGACTACAGTCCAATGACTGAAACAAGTAAAAGATAAAAGATATGTGAAATAATCTTTCTCGTTATTCATTTCTTAATTGACTACTAATTAAATGATATTTAGAAAACAATGCCTGATAAACCTTGACACACAGCATGGTTAAAAAAAACACTTCTAATTATTTCTTGTGTTATTTGCTAATATCTGCCTGTGCATGTGAGGATCATTATATCTGATAATTATATTTTCACTCACCAACACCCTGTCCATGTTGAATTAAAATAATTCGGTTCTGCTTCTCAGTTTTCAAAAATTAAAATTACTGATATCTCTTATGATTTACTTTCTACAATCTTATATTCGGTTTTTCTCCTTTTATCTGTATTTAAATATTTTGTTTCACTGAAGTTATTCTTTGAAATCAATAGGCTGCTGTTGACTCTTATGAGATTTAGATTAAGGTTGATATTCACTCTTACTCTCTCACCTTCTAACTTTTTATTTCTTTTCTAACACTTATCTTTTTTCTTTGTGCCTTGAATCATGTGACTTACAACAGGTGTAAGTTAATTCAAACCTATCGCTTGTCTTTTTTGGTTATACTGGGTAACCTAGTCTTTTCACTAAAGAAAAACAATCATGCAAGACATTCTGTTTGTTTATCACTTGACTGATCAACCCAAGCTGCGCTGCTTAATCTACTGAGTTATTTGATCTGTTTAGTGGAACATTAAGTGTAGGAGGAAAAAGAGAGAAAAACATCGCAAATTAGGTGAAATGTACTCATACAATAGCTACATATTTATACTTCATTACTTTAAAAAATAAACAAATGAAAGAAAAAGAATACAGATTTTAAAAAACAAGAACAATCACATAATACATGCACATCCTGAAAAGAAATTCAGATATCAATATGTAAAAACTGACCATTTCCAGAGTTTAAATGGATAAAGATCATAAGTGTACAGTTAAAAAAAAATTTGTTGCTCTAAAATTATAGAAAGCAATAAAGGAACTAATTTAACTGCCTTGTTTTATAAGACCCTATTTAAATGAAGTAATTATCTATTGCAACACATTATTTCTGATCAATTCATTTGCTATATATACCTGAGGACATAGCTTAAATTTTGCATTATTTCAAAGGATTTTTGCATGTTGCATTAATGCAGATGTGTAAGTAATTTATTTATTAAATATAATAATATAAATTATTTACAAACTTTTAAATTACAAAACAATTTGTCGTGATATTAGAATTTTCTTATTGTTAAGTAAAATTTCATCAAACTATTTCTCAATCATTTATGACTTTGCACGTGTGTGTGTGTGTGTGTGTGTGTTGGACCACTGAACTCAATATGTTTTTTTTCATTCTCTCTCTATTTATTTCCTCTTATTCCTTTCTGTCAAAGAGCCTAGGCTCGAAACATAAAAGACATTTCCATTTTTCCCAAGCGTCTAACTAATACACCTGCTTGTTGTTTCTATACCTGTCTTCATCTTTGTTTTTCTATAAATTTGAACAATATATATATATATTAGTGAGGAAATACATATTTTCCTATACCAGCATGGCTTAGAGGTGGGTAGGATTTTAACAGCTAGATGTTCGTACTGTGACTGACCCTTACCTGCTTTTCCTGTAAGAGATTTTTTATTCCAGAAGAATTTGAAAGTGCAGAGCAAAGAGATGATTTGTTGACAGGAAATATTAACAAATATCACCCTTTGTAGCCATAGCTCAGTACACACATGCATACACATGCTTCTAATTTTTGTCTACCATTATTCCCTCACAAAGCATTGGGCAGCCCAGGGCCATAATAGAGAATGCTTGTCCAAGGTGCCACACAGTTTAACTGAACTCAAAGCCACTTGGTTGGAGAAGTAAACGTCTTAATCAAACAGCTATGCTTACACCTATATATACCTTTGCTCTGTGTGGGGGGGGGGGAGAGTGCAAAGACCTAAATGGTCCTTTTAACAAAAGAAAGTTAAGCAGCATCTAATACTTAATCTTAAGTTAGAGTAACTAATTGTAGCTAAACACCACTAAAATAATGGTCCTTTTATTGGTATTTTCCCAATAACTAAATGCTGGCAACACACCAACAATATAACTGCTTTTCATATTACATTGGTTTTCTTTTTCAACCTGAAATATTAAAAATGTCTATTAATTTGTTGGTATTGGAATGTATATAAAAAATATGTGCTGTATTTATATATATTTTATATGCGCATGCACACATACACACACACACGTGTGTGTATGTGTATGTATATATATATATATATATATATATATATTTAAAGCATCCCCTTCAAGTATATCACTGTCTTGACTGAATTATTTCAATTAAAGTGATATAGGAATCTTTGACAAATGTTAACTTTTTAAATAATGTATTTGGCACATAACATTTGCTTATTATTTATTATTCAGATTACTAATTATGTTTATTAAAATTGAACCACATTAGATTTCTGTTTTATCGAAACTATTTAATGGTGAGATGGGGGGACAAGTTTTTGTTCAGAATTTTGGTTATAATCAGTCTCTCATGTCAAAAGGTTTTACATAAGATCAGTGATTGGTAAATAGGAGGATTTGCATTTTGTGTTTCGTAGAACACTAACTTTGGTAATATTTTCAAAAAACATTAAGCCAGCAGCATACATTATCAGAGGCAGACTCCTCTAATATCAGCTGCAATTTTTTTTTGCTTCATTTTTATTTACTGTCATAAAGGATATTGAAATGATACCATTAGTCTAATAAGCTAATAAAAAAAGACACACTCTCTCATAATATAACTAATATAAATACAACTTGTTTGATTATTCTGTTTATTGAACATAAAATAAATTAGTTTAAATACTAATTTTATTTGCTTTCTTTTTTTAAAAAAAAAGTTCTGCATTTTGTGAGTTGTAAATAAAATATAATGAAGTTTATCCTGATTTAAATATCAATGTAATGTGTCATTATATCAAAATATATTTCCTACAGTTTTAATTTAAAACAAGGAAAATAACATAAGCTTTGAAGTAGAGATCGAATTTTTGTAATCTTTCACATAAATTCCTATGATGTTTGTTCTTGAAAGATTGCTTCTTCACACCTTTTTTTTATTTTTATTTATTTATTTTTTTTTTGTTAGAATAATATAATTAACATATTTGTACATTGATTTCTAAATTCTAGATCAATAATTTTATTTTTATCAATTTGAAGTTAAATCTCAAAACAGGAATAAGTTGAATATAATTGACAGTATATTTAGTATTAGTGAACAGAGAAACTAGCTAAAGCATAAGTATTAATATATCTTAATCTCAGGGCAGAAAGTCTCAACTTCCTGTAGCCCCAACCATCTCCATGTTTTGCAAAAAATAAATAAATAAAAACAGATAATTTTAATCAACCAGAAGCTAATTCAGTGGAGTGATTTATTATCCATATCTTTCTATACTATCCCATTCTCCCCGACACCTTCTTTTATAGAACTTACTAAAGATCACAAGAAACTATGTAACAAAAAAATATTGGACTTTAGTGCATCATCAGACATGTTTCTGCTTACTGAAGGCAATCTACCTGCAAAAGTTTTTTTTTGTTTTGTTTTTGTTTTTGAAAATGGATTTAAAATATAAGTATTGTACTTGTTTAAATATTTTATTGCTAAGTAAAATTACGACCTCCTCCCCCACTAAACACCTGGTGCATCCTTGTGAGCTCACAATACTTATACTATGCCACTATTGTCTAGGTTAGTGCTCTGCAACCGGTATGCTGCAGTACTCTTGGTGTACCGCGAAACGATGCTAGGTGTGCCTCAGTATAACCTGAATATAATTTTTTTTTCCCTATACTTTGTTATATTTTTAGTTCAGGTGTGCCACCGAATTTTTAAAAGAATATAAGTGTACTGCAAGAGAAAAACGTTTGTGGAGCACTGGTCTAGGTTAAGAACCACTACTTCAAATAATAGGACATATTTTGGTCTAACTCTAAGTTCAAATCCTGCTGAGTGGTCAGATTTGCTTTTCTTTCTTCTGGGGCCAATAAAATAAAATACCAGTCAAGTACACATTTGAATTCAATTGATAAAACTCACACCCAAACTTTCTGGCCTTGTGTCAATCAGTGAAGCTCAATGAGTCTAGGTGTTTTCTGTTGGACCAACTAATATTGATTTCTTATATACAAAGCTTAATATTTATTGACAGAGATGGATTATTTTATGACATTTCTATTTCTCTCAAAAAAACATGAACATTGTTTATTTATAGAAGTGAAATAGTTACCACCGATAATTAAAGTCAGTTTTCAAATTCAGCTCATTAGGAACTTATCTCTATAACACTTGTCTTGAATGAATAATTATTGGCCTTGATGAAAATTAATTACCATTTTCACTTCACTCATATAAGCAGTGAGAAATGAAAAACATTCTTATAACACATTTTTGTGTTAAAAAGAAGATAAATCTGATTGTTTCAAAATGAACACACACAGATGCATACATAATCTTTTAACCATTTACTTGTTTCAGTCATTGTGGCCATGCTGGGGCACCACCTTGAGGAATTTTAGTCAAGCAAATCGACCCCAGTACTTATTTTCTTCTTAAGCCTGCTATTTATTCTATCAGTCTCTTTTGCTGATCCAGTAAGTTACAGGGACATAAGCACACCAACACCGGTTGTCAAGTAGTGCATAGGGATAAAGACATACACACACATACATATATACAATGGTCTTCTTTCAGTTTTCCATTTATCAAAATCCATTCACATGGCTTTGGTCAGCCCAAGGCTATAGTGGAAGACACTAGGTGCCACACAGCGGGACTGAACCTGGAACCATATGGTTGGGAAGCAAACTACTTACCACTCAGCCATGCCTGCACCTATGCACGCACACACACATATAAATAGATAGATAGATATATAAAGTTGTGGGTAATATGATGTCAAATGACATTAGATAATAGGTACACACAATGAGTGCTAAGGTCAAATTTGTGCCTAAACTCCAGTGTTAAGTGCATATAGGTATAAATATATTATAAATTGATCTGATACCTGTTGACTGCCTGTTTAGGCTTTTCATCTATTCATATCATTTATCTTTCACTTCAGTCATTAGACTGTGGTCATGCTGGGGCACCATCTTTATGAATTTTAGTCAAACAAATTGACCCTAGTACTTATCCTATTGGCCTTTTTTGCTGAACTGCTAAGTTACAGGGATGCAGATGCACTAAGACTGGTTGTCAAGTGGGGTGGAGTTATAAATACACACACAGACACACACACACACACATATGATAGCTTTCTTTCAGTCTCTGTCTACCAAATCAATCTGCAAGGCTTCAGGTGGCCCAAGGTACCACACAATGGGACTGAACCCAGAACCAAGTGGTTAGGAAGCATACTTCTTACTACACAGCCACAAATTATTTGAATTCTTTCCACAAAGAAGGAGCTAGTTTCTAATAAAGAAATGCAGAAACTATTCCAGAAACGGAATTTGGATAACTATTACAAATGAATGTTACAAGATGAAATTTAGGAAAATTTGGCATGTTTTTAGTGTTCTGCTTACAGACTGTATTGTAAATTGCCTAATAGATGGTGACCTTCTTCACCTGAAAATCCTAGCTTTTCCAGATTGTCTCTTAAACATTTATTAACATCACCCAGCATACGAGTAATTATTTATCCATACGAAAATGCATGATCCTGAGATTGCTGCCCATAAATATATTCCTTCTCATGGAATTTCGAGGAAATGGTCATGTGTATACCAATGTATAGTATGCATGTGTATATATGTATGTGAGCATCTATATGTTTGTGTGTGTGTGTGTGTGTGCATACATGTGTGTATACACACGTGTTGGTTACTTTTTTTAAGAATTTAAAATTACCTTAATTCTTTTTTTCTTTCATGAAAAAAACAGTTCTGTCCTTTCTAGCATTGAGGTATCAGTTGGCCTTTTCTCTTAAAATGGGTTTGCTTTTTATCCTTCTTTTTTGACTTATTTAAAATTATAAGAACATAGTAATGTTTTTCATCCAGTACCCTGCTGACAACTATAGAAATACAGTTAATTATAAGTGGAGTGATAGACATAGTAAAATTATAGACTAAATACTTTGAACTATTTAACTGTGTATTTTTACATTCTGTTTTCCTGGGATTGGTAAAATACATACTGCTAACATAGTGAGAATGATTCAACCCTCTTCTACTGAAGCATGGCTTTGTGTTGAATTTGGAAATCATGATTAGAATTATGTATGTGCTTGTGTATTCTTCTTTGACTGCAGCTATGCTGGAGCTCTGCCTTATAAAAAGTGAGTTTTCTGTATGCATGGGACTCGAACCCATACATATGTGTTTATTATATCAAAAGTTGACAGTCTGTTCGAACTTTCACCTTGGGGTGAGCCATGTTTGACTTCCTGACAGCTATGAACTGTGAAACTTCAAATAAATTTATCATCTTTTAAAATGATAAACATATCTATCCACTCTGTCCAGTGTATTGAGTTCTTTATCAGACAATGTATGAACTATGTAAAATAACTTTTTAATATATATATATATATATATATATATATATATATATATATATATATATATATATATATATATATATATACACACACACACACACACATCTACATACATACTTTCACACACATATAGAAATATATATATATATATGCATACATAAATACATACCTTCATATGCATATATATATATATATATATATATAGATATATATATATATAGATATTTTAATGGGGCAGGCCAGTTTATGGGATTACCCGGCGTTTACTGTCTATAAAGGGTTTAGCTTTATGGCATATCGTTAGATCCCAACAGGTTTTGGTGTCTGATGATATGCCCTAAAACTAAACCCTTTATAGACAGGAAACCCAGAGTAATCCCATAAACCAGTCTTCCCCATTAAAATGTACCCTGCTCTATATCTTAGAGTGTGCTTCTCCAGTTTTGTTTCTATGAACAAAATATATATATATAAATAGATAGATAGATAGATGTGTTTTTTTCTTGTGTATTTTTCCATCTTTTTGGATTAATTACATATATATATGTGTGTGTGTGTGTATATATATTTATATATATATATATATATATATATACACACACACACACATACACACGCATATATATAAACATAATCATTTTGTTATAATAAATTTACTAAGTAATCTCATTTATTCTACAATGGAATTGATTTGTGACATATTAAAGAAATGCCTACTATGCATTTCACACACATGTTCAAACTTATATATATATATATATATATATATATATATATATATATATATATATATATATATATTTGACATTGAACCAATAAGGGGGCATCTAAATGTTTGGTTGAGCATCTAGATATCTCCTGACATAGACTTTTTTGCAGCGAAATCACCTTTAATTCACACTCAGTGATCTTAAATAAAATGAAATTAGGATAAAGGATCATTTGATAATGTATTCTGTTATATACCTGGAAGAAAGAAATCAATGGGATAGTCTTGACTGGAACATATTTGACCATATGTCTGCTTTGAATATTTGCTTCCCTAGGGCTAATATAAATAACCTGATGTGTGTGTGTGAACATTCACACACTCACACACACAGACTTCCATTCATTATATAAATACATGCTCAAATGCATTTTTTTTAAAAACTAAGACAGTAAACCTCTAACTCTCTCCATTGTGAAGTATAAGCTAGAATCAATATATATTTATTGTCATTTCTATCATCTTTTTAAATTTAAAAAAAATTTACTCGCCAAATTGAGAAATTATTACTTTTAATTGGCTTCTTTGTTCTACCATTTTGTTTTATTATTGCCATGAATTAATTCTTAGTGACCTTATTAGCAAAAATACTTATAGAAACTACATTTTCAATAGTTGCTTTCAATTATGCACTACAACAAAAACAATAATAATATTGATGATGATGATGATTTCTAAAAATAAGCAAAATCTATGAGGAAGGGCCATAGTCACTTATATTGCCCCTGTACTTATTTATTTTATTGATCATGAAAAGGCAAGTGTTAAAGTTGAAATTAATAATAATAATAATGATAATATTAATTTTTTGATGCAAAGTGAGAGAATTTGATGTTTTGTTAGCGTCATATTCTTAATTAGATGAGGTACATTCAAACATACATACATACATATAAAGTTACATATTTTAATTGCAACCATGTGTATATTTTATATACACATGTGTATATAAAGATATACATGTGTATGTGTGCATGCGTGTGTGTATATGTATAGATAAATAGATAAAATTCTTAGTAATTAATTATATATACCTACATGTTTACACATAGAACAATTTATATAGTTTCCTTAACTATACTTATTAAGCTAGTCCGTTGAGTATAATTCTGTTGTATCTTATTCCAAAAATAATATATTAAAAAAGGGATTCTAAACTACAAAATCTATGAAGTAAAATATTTTAAAAATTTGATGCAATAACTAAGGAAATATAAATACCTGAATTAGGGTCTTGGTAAGAAAATATGCATACAATTGTGCAGCCAATTTACCGAATATGAAATCAATAAGGAGTCTGCAAAGTTGGGTAAATTGATATTGAAACAAGATGGTTGACAGTTATTGGTTATGTTTTTGCTAAAGACACTACTGCTGATGGTGTTGCTGCTGCTACTGCTGCGGTCATTGAGTGAATATAATAATAATAATCTATGGATTTTTGTTGGAATAGGGAAGCAAACAACAACAACAACAGAAAAAATGTATTATTTGTAAGATGAATTGTTTATCTATTGAAACATTGAATTCCTCATGTTACTTTTTGTTTATCTTCCATAGAAAAAAAAATAGATAAATAAACCCAGTAGGTTGTGAAAGATTTTGAACAATCCTATTATTGTCAAGGTGATGGACTGACTCTACAACAATGACATACTTTGAAGAATAAAAAGGAGTTAAAAATAAAAATAAAAAAGAAAACATTTGTACATCACTGTCACTAAGCCCTTTCCATACCAAATATTTGTGCTGACTCACCAGACCTTCAGTCAGTTTAACTGCAACTTCTGGAACTATCTGTCTATTGTCTTTGTCTGTGGGTTCTTTTCCTTTCACTCATTTCCTGCTCTACTTCCTCTCATTCTCCAAAAATGTAATTTTAAAGGAGAGTGTTATTAGGGATTCTGTGGATCTCTTTCTCTCTTTCTTTTCCCTTCCTGGTATTTTTTGCTATATCTTTCCAGTGACTTTTCATAGTCATTATTGTGCTGCAGCAAGTCAGATACAGTTTATCACTTTTAACCTTCATTCCTAACTTTCAGTCACAATGACTCCATTATGAGAAATTTATTTAAGCTGATTTACCAGCTAATAAATATTGTCATGTTGCCTGTTATATCTAGGAAGGAACATTTGGAAATTATTATTCTGTTTAGAAAGTCTTGTGATTATAAACACTAAACGTTAGACTGATAAAAGGATTATGGATTTTTACACAGT
This sequence comes from Octopus bimaculoides, assembly GCF_046866305.1. Classification (NCBI taxonomy): domain Eukaryota; kingdom Metazoa; phylum Mollusca; class Cephalopoda; order Octopoda; family Octopodidae; genus Octopus; species Octopus bimaculoides. The sequence goes on from NC_142928.1 coordinate 162,467,317, forward strand.
GCTTGTTATTTTGAAAGCTAACTCAGTACATATGCTTTTAACCACATAATTTTTTTTTAACAATAAAATCATTTATTGTAATATATTTTATTGGTTATTTCAAATTTCATTAGTTAGTCACAGATTATCTCTCCATGAAGTTTAAATTGTTATATATTTCTAAGGCTCAATATTATAGTTATATAGTTATAGAATCTTACCTTTAGGATTGATCTATTTAATACTTAGATTTGAGATTGTATCAAGGCCATATAGGATTTTTATATATTTAAATTCAAGACGTTTTTACAATAAAGCAGCAGCCAAAATTCACATACACAAAATAAAGTGGCTAAATATAGGCTATTACTGATAACTTCATGTATATATTTTTTGTGTGTTTTTGGAATTTTTATCTAAACATTTATCTTTCACATTAAAGGCTTTTGTAATAAGATTTTTTTTTTCTACAATACTAACATTTTTTTTTTCTTCCTGCTTACATAAAAATTTGCTTGCTGACATAATGTATTTACATCAGCATAGTATTAGTCAGAAACACAAAAAAAGACAAGTGCCAGTTTGAATTTACTAAACAACTTAACTTTTAATCTCATATATTTTGTTAAAAATTGTCATTGAACAAAAACTTTCACAGTAGATTGCAGCCCATAAAAATATGGAGGCAGATTGTTCATGATGTATATTGCACAACTATGTATCCATTCACCCATCTTTTCTGCCCACAGTCCCTGAGGGATTGTGAAGGTAGAGTCCTCAGGCACCTCCTCTACAAGGTCCTATCAGAAGCAACCTTCATTTAACTTTCCAGCTTGATTTCCAAGTTTGACTGACTGAGACTATGGAAATTATCCAACCATCTTATCCTTGGTCTAACCCGAGGCTGCTTGCTGTTTGGCTCAGTTTGAAGAATTTGTCTTGCAATTCTTTCCTGCAACCTTCTAATTATTTGTCCATAGTACCAGAGCTATGACATCTCGATGTGGAGAGGAAGTAGCTCAACTTGGAGAGACTCCTTGATTTTCAAGCTACACACCCTGTCAATTAACATTACTTCAGAGGTCCTTCAGAGAACACCATTTCAGTCACTTGCATTTGTGACCATACTCTTTTAGCCATTATCCGACAGTCAAGACTATAGGTGAGGGTGGGTATGAAAACAGAATTGAAGAGAGCAAGTTTGGCTTTTTTACCAACCTCTCTCCTACTAAGGATTGAATGCTGGAGCTGGTGCATAACTGTGCTAACACCTGTAATTCTAGCATCCAGTACTAACACCTGTAACTTTAGCATCCAATTCAGCCTTCTGTTTCACATCACTTGTGAGAAAGACCCCAAGGTACTTAATCTTCTCCTTTGTCTCAGTGATGCTCCACTAATATGCAGAGTACACTGGGAAGACCTTCTTGAGAGAACCAGTGTTTCAGTCTTCACCATGCTAATTCTAATCTTTGCCTTGCAGCACCCAGCAATGAACCCACTCAGTGCATGCTGGAGATCACCATCTGATGAGTCAAGTAGCACCATGTTGTCTGAAAATATCAGCCAACTAATCCTAATTCTACAACTATGTAGAACTAGAAATACAGAATTTTCTCCAATAATGTCTTGTAGATTTCAGATTTGTACTTACTTGGCTAATGATTTGATCTAAGACTGTCTGTTGAAACTGAGATTGTCTTATTCATTTGTCTTGATATTGTTTTATAGAATGTCACATTGTTTTTCACTGATTACTTATAACAATAGCAAATCATATTTGTTTGTTTCTGGTTTTGTTCCTTCCTTGAAGAACTTAAGTGCTTTTCTCCTTATGTTCTATGGTCTTGTTGATTAGCCCTAGGTCAGCCCTAATTGAGTGGACATTATAATCAGAGGTTTTATAGCCTTGACCACCTACTTCTGCTTTGGGGAATAATGTATATAGGACTACATTATTCAATGTAACCTTCTTTATTTTTAAGATGGTAGGTTGAGATTTCGCTGCTATTTTTAGTGACCATGTGGAGCTTCCTTCATTATATATGATGTTTTATATTATTATTATTATTATTATTATTATTATTATTATTATTATTATTATTATTATTATTATTATTGAAGGTGCATGGCTTAGTGGTTAGGGTGTTGCACTCACAATCTGGCGATTATGATTTCAATTCCTAGACCAGGCGGTGCGTTGTGTTCTTATGCAAAACACTTCGTCTCACATTGCTCTGTAATCACTTCAACACCTGATGTGTGATACACTGCACTTGTTCAGACAACATTAATTTGATGGAGAGAGTGAGCTTAATGTGTGGCATGAACATTTGATCACTATAAACAAATCATTTGTGCAAGTCATTCAGCAAAAGCCGAACACTCATATGTCGTCTTCGGTAGGAGAGTCCATTATTATTAAGGTGGAAAGCAGGCAGAATCTTTAGCACACCAGGCAAAATGCCTAACATCATTTTGCCCATCTTTATTTTGAGTTCAACTCAGCTTTCCATCCTTTTGGGGTTGATGAAATAGGTACCAGTCTAGCATTGGGGGTCAGTGTAATTGACTATTCCCCTTCTTCTTATCATCATCATCATCATCATCATCATCATCATCATCATCATCAGTATTATTAGGACTGTAGATTGTCAGAATCATTAGTGCATCAGACAAAACACTTTACAATATTTCTTCCAGGTCTTTACATTCTGAGTTCAAAAGTACCTGTCGAGCACTAGGTTCAATGAAATTGAATCACCCCTCCCCTTGTGCCAAATTTTGAAGCAGTTATTATTATTATTATCATTAGTCTTATGTCCCCCTTTCATATAGGAGTGCAAGCATAATGGTGCCATTGAAGAGATTGGCATGCAGAGTGTTGTCCAGCTGTGCTTTGAGTACACTTTTAATCAAGGCAAATGTCTTCCACCTTACTTTTGCTCTACATGAGATTTCAGAATTCATGTTTCAGTTTATATTTACTATCTGTATAAATGTAGGCGTACTCCTTTCTTTTCAATTTCATCACTTTCCACCACTGTTCGGCTTATGCTACATTTTTTGGACTGCATGTATTTTGTTTTCCTGTGGTTTATTTTGAGGCCTACTACTGAACTGTGGGTGTCTAGCTATGTCAGCATGGTCTGCAGCTAATCTGTGGTTTCAGTGAAGAACATGATGTCGTCTTTGAATTTGGGATGTGTTCATAGTTTTCTGTTGATGTTGATGCCACATCTGGGACAATAAATTTCCAAGTACTGTCCATGCTTCACAACACAATAGGAAAACAAAACAAACCCATACATGCCATGTACATAATCAAATATATACTGGCTATTGAATGATTGGGCAAATTACTAAAAAAAACTCATTCAACATTTTTACATTGGACAAAACATCTTGAGGCTGTATTCCACAATTGGGTACACCAATACCCCTCTTGACACCAACCCTTGTTTTCAAGTAAGGTACTTTCTCCTTTCTATTAATCTTCACATTCTATTAATGTCATAACCACCATGCTCTGGTGTATCATTAAGAAGGACAACACTTATGGATATGGTGTTTTCTATAACACCAGTTAATTTACAAAGTTTATTGGGTCTATCTTATCATGGCACCACACTAGAGAGGCTGTTTTGTCTTCTTAACTCATACATTATGCCCACTCATTATATGACAAAAATACAAAAATGAAGAATCTCATCAACATACAAGTTTTTTTTTTCTTCTTTTTGAATGGCTTAGTCAGAGGAAGAAAAGTAATGTTCATAACCCTTATTTGCTGAAGAAACTAAAGTGACTAATGTAATTTTACAACTGCAGACATTGAAAGTTGTTAATTGTAAGCATCATGGCTTTCACTGTTATATTGGACATATTATACATAATAATACCATAACTTTTCACTGGCTGATTATGCATATGCAACCAAGAACTATTTCAACATACTTACATAAAACAAGACTTGATACAAAAGATTATCTGATAATACAACTGTCTTATTCATAATTCCTCAATAAACTAGAAGTTTACTTATGTAAATTACATAAATAAGGAAATATAATGCAAAACTTAATTTTTCTGTAGCTCATCTTAGCAACAAAATAACTGGTTCCTGGTTGCCAAAAGAAACTTGATGGTCAGTGATTAAATGCATTTTAAGTGCAGAGATAACCAATGAGAAGCAGACACAACATTGTTCTTATGATTCTTGCATACAATAAAAAGCAATGAACCTTTTAATTCGATGCTTGCTTTGCCTCTAACTCCAAGCATTCATCAAAACTCCCAGTCTCCCCTAATCTCCATGCTCTCAGCCTTATCATCACATGTACATTGTTGCCATATATAAAATGTTCTTTTATTGCTCCAACCCAACAAGGCAACTGGGCTTGAGAACACTCTTTCCATTACCTTGATTACTGCCCTCCACAACTAAGTCCTTTTGCTGCCAAACTCTTCGATTTCTGCTTTCCCTCTCATACAATACATAAATATATAATACATATATTTGTGTGTCTATGTGTATCTATGTACATATGTATATCATCATTCTTATGTCAACGTTTTCCACGCTAGTGTGGGTTGAACAAATTTTCTTGAGAAAGTATTCCACAACAGGATATTCTTCTTGACTCCAACTCTTACTTTTTTGCATGTATGCTACTTCAGTGCACTTGTCTTCACACATCAAAACCATCATACTTCAGACATGTTGCTAAAGTGAGATTTAATTATCACTGTTGCTCAGGCGATGCCAGTGTGAAAACATGCAGAAACATTCATGTGTTTGCATGTGTATGCATATACATGTGTGTGTGTGTGTGTGTTTTGCTTCTATACAGTTTCCATTTACCAAATTTCATTTAGAACTTGAGGTTATGATAAAAAGACTTTTACCCAAGGTGACACACAGTGGGATTGAACCTGAAACCACATAATTGCAAAGCAAGCTTCTTATCCACACTGCCATACTTCTGTGTGTGTGTGTGTGACACACAGGCTTTGCAAGTTGCATCCTAGGCTACTCATTGAGGAGACGTTACTCCACATAAGAGCTGATAGAGAGTAGAGGGTATTCTTTAGTCTTCATCCCATAGGACAACTTTATTGGTGTCAAAAGCATGATAGAACACATCCAGTAGACCCTGTAAAGAAGTTGATTATATGAAAGATATTCAATTATAGAAACTCTACCAAAAATGGAAGATATGCACTCTGCAAGCAATGGTAAAGTTACCCATGTTGATGGACTGTAACTTCAGTAGAGTGGGGCTATTTAGTTATCCTGAATAAGGTAGCTTCTCAAATGCTAGTGGTATGATAAAATTTTCCCAGTTCACATTGTAAGGCATACAGAAAAATGATGTTGGGTAGTATGATTACTATGTATGCAAAATGATGCGAACTGTAACAAGTGGCTAGTCCCATCCATCATATTCTGATATGGAAAAAATGGACTCAAGACTCAAAATGATGGTGGCAGCATCAGTGGTGATGCTGATAATGGTAATGTTCACACATACCTTTTTCTTTGAAGAAACTTACATGACTAATCTGAGAAAGAATATATTGCTTTAAAAAAGTTTTTAAATTTTCAAAGATTTTAAACTAGCACCGTATCTTATAATGAATTAAACATTTCATATATATATACATATATATGTATATATAGGTGCAGGCATGATTGTGTAGTAAGAAATTTGCTTACCAACCATATAGTTCCAGGTTCAGTCCTACTCCAAGGCACCTTGGGCAAGTGTCTTCTACTATAGCACCAGGTCGACCAAAACCTTGTGAGTGGCTTTGATAAATGGAAACTGAAAGAAGGCCATTATATATATTTCTATGTGTCTTTATGTCTGTATCTGTCACCTACCACTGCTTAACAACCAGTGTCAGTGTGCTTACATCCCCATAACTTAGCAGTACGGCAAAGAAGACTGATAGAATAAGTACCAGGATTTTTAAAAATTAAGTACCAAGGTCATTTCGTTCAGCTAAAATTCTTCAAGGCATTGCCCCAGCATGGTCACAGTCTAATGACTGAAGCAGAAGATAAAAGAAGATATATATGGTATCTGGAGATAAAAAGAATGGAACAGTTGAATGATTGTGTAGATTGAAGCAGCGCAAAAGATGATTGAATAATCTGATCAATACTTTCTGTATTACATGTAGCACATCTCTGAAATGCAGACAAGCAATTGTGAGATGTTAATGAGAAGACAAGTTGTAATGCAATTCTAGCTTCTAGTGATCAGAAATTGTTTGGGATTTTTCATTATTAACCATAACTACATTTTCAGAGTGCTATTATTACATAATATATTGGCGAGCTTTATTGATGATAGACAGACAGTCTAATAATATGAATATGTTTAGGTTAAAAGTTGAAGATGTTTTGCAATTAAATAGTAGATTAGAGTAAGATTAGAAGAATGATTGCATCACCATAGCAACGAGTATGATTGGAAGTAATATACAAGAGATCATTTGTTTAATGGGTATGGAAAGGGTCAAGGAGTTGACATATCCTTGGGAAACATCAGTCTTGTTGTGATGGGGTTGGTGAAAGTGGTTACTTAATACATATGCTGACATGAAATTCACAATTTCTACTTTTAAAGAAATCCTAGGTGTAGGTGTGGCTGTGTGGTAAGAAGCTTGCTTCCTAACCACATGGTTTCAGGTTCGGTCTAACTGCATGTCACCTTGGACAAGTGTCTTCTCTAATCTCGGGCCAAGCAAAGCCTTGTGAGTGGATTTGGTAGATGGAAACTGAAAGAAGCCTATCATATATATATATATATATATATATATATATATATACATATATATGAGTCTGCTGAAATGAATTGACAGGTTCGCATATAAAATCTCAAGATACATTTTTTCTCTCTCTCTCTTTGATGAAATTATGCTCGTGTAACATAAATGCAAATTTAATGTTCAAATTTGTAATTGAATTATTGAGTATTAATTGAAACGGCTGTAAGAAGCGAAGGTGACCAATTTGTTAATTTTCTTTTCTTCTTTTAACTGGATATAAGCTATATGCTTAACATATACTTATTGTTTTAAGGGAATTTCATTCCCCAACAATACTAGGTATTGAACCAGTATTTCTTTGGATGCAACTATCCCTTCACAAGGTTAACATATCCTCTAATTGTGTGTGTGTGTTTATGTATATGTTTGACCCCCACCACTACTTGACAACCAGTGCTGGTGTGTTTACATTCCTGTAACTTAGTAGTTCTGCAAAAGAAGCGATAGAATAAGTACCAGGCTTTAAAAAAATAAGTACTGGAGTCAATTCATTGAACTGAAAATTCTTCAAGATGGTGCCCCAGCATGGCTGGAGTCTAATAACTGAAGCAATTAAGAAATAAAAGATATAGTATATTGGCACCTGTGGTGTCTAGGCATTTATGTGACGATATCTTACTTTATGTCTATATCTCTATAGAGGAACATTAAAATTTCTGTTGTCCATAGCCATAGCTCTTTGAAACTCCTTTCAATGGTGCTAGGAGAGGTTGTTGTTTAGTCTCAGATCTGACTTGATTGAGCAAACCTATGCATTCCAATCATGACAATCACACTTTTTTTCCATACTGTGTGCATCCAGAATCATGTTATCCAATGTATATTTCTCCTTTTTAAGATGGATTTTAAGATTTGGCTTCTACTTTTAGCAGGTTGAAACCGTATAGGAGCTCCCTTATTTTTGACACAAGGCCAGCACTTTTGGAAGACAGAGTAAGTCCATTACATCGACCCCAGTGCTCAACTGATACTTATTTTATCAACCCTGCAAGAATGAAAGGCAAAGTCAACTGACGTAATTTGAACTCAGAACATTAAGACACATGAAATACCACTAAGCATTTTGCCCAGTGTGGTAACAATTCTGTCAGCTTGTAGCCTCCTCCTTGTCTTATATTGATATTACTCAGCTACAGTAAGATATTTGAGGTGAAAAAGCCAGTGGTTAGTTTTAATTATTCCCAACATATTCAATGTGCATTTATGATATAAAACTAATTAGATGTTTTCAAGAATTAACATTTTTGTGGATTAGACACACTAATGTGTGCTTTCCTATTCTGGTGCAGATACCTTTGGAGAGGAGGAAATTATACATAGTTTTGTGTATAATGAGACCCTACTTAGGAAAATAATATTTTAAGGGTGATGCTTGATATATCAGTGAGAAGACCTGTCTCTTAGTTTTGTACTGAGAGGCCAGAGGAGATGTTGCACTTGGCAACTGTAAAAAAAGAAGTGATAGGCTGGGAGAGTTTATCAAAGGAATGTATTAATAGTAGTGGTGGTGGTGGCTGTGATGGTACTAGTGATGGTGGTGGTGGCTGTTATGGAAGTGGTGGTGGTGGTGGTGGCTGTTATGGAAGTGGTGGTGGTGGTGGTAAAATGGGTTTGTTTTGTTTATGTAGCAAATAATTAAAGGCAGAACAGAAGACAAATATGTTGGTTTTTTTCATTGGGTAGTGGAAAAAGGTTGTTTCATACACGTCTGTATTTCATATTTTAGTCGATGTTTAACCTTGTTTTTAGATGTTTTTGTGGGGGTGTTATGTTGGAGATCACTAACATTTCACTTTCTGCTAATTTACTGGCCATTTCTTTGAAGAGTTTGATTCCATGTAGTTGAGGTTATTCATTCACTCCATCCCTTCCTGTACTGTCAGAGTTGGTTTACTTCAGTTGTAACAGATTATAACAGAATTAGTCATTCCATTATACTAAGAAACCAATTATCAAAATTTTAAATTCAGAATCCTTTTTTTTTAGTTCTCTCTCTCTCTCTTTCTCTCTCTCTCTCTCTCTCTCTCTCTCTCTTTCTCCCCTCTCTCTCTCTTTCTCCCCTCTCTCTCTCTCTCCCCCCCTCTCTCTCTCTCTCCCCCTCTCTCTCTCTCTCTCTCCTTCTGGTTTTTGACTTTCTTGAAGAAATGTTAATTGTCATAAAAATATTGGATAACTACATGTACATAAATGTCATAGTCATAAATATTTTGTCCTGTAAAATTAAGCTCCATAATTAGATGGAGGATATTTTTCAGCAATTTGGAATACAGATAAAAACTGACTAGTTTCACAATTGTTATGACTCATCAGGACTTCCCACTCCATCCCAAATGCAGAGCTATGTATTAAAATGCAAACAAGACTGTGCTGGTCACAGCTTAATTATTTAATGTTACAAGGTTAATAGTCTAACATTAATTCCTGGATTGGGCAGCATACAAGGGAGTGCTGAAAAGTTCCTGACTTTAAGGGTATTATGAAAAGCCTGGTTGGAGGCCCAACCTTCCCAGTTCTTTTTTCTGGGCTTAGAAAAACTGAAGTACCACTGCAATAAGTGTGTAAATCTGAGAGGGGAATATGTTGAATAAAATCATAATTAACTGATCTTCCTGTATTTTCTTTTACTCAAAGCCAGGAACTTTTCAGCACTCCCTCGTATAGTGTCCTCAAGCAAGGCTATTTTTCTCTTCTTATGCTGCTCCAGTCTACTCACCTGAAATTAGTTCTGGTGTAGCCTTCTCTCCCTCCAGCTATTAGATCCTGGATACTACACTGGGGAAGTGTGGGAGAACCAAGAGGGTCTGTACCTGCTTGCAAGCACTTAAAAACAATTAGGGCATGGTACATGCTACCAAGTCATTCTCAGTTCTGAGTGATGACCATAGATTAAACCAATACAGAAGAGGTTTTGAATAAATATTTATTTATGAGGTGCCATATCTATGTATTTAATGTTACTGTGAAATTAAGTCCAATGGTTACACTAAAGGGAATACTTTTTCAGCTACTTGGAATGAGGACCAAACCAACTGGTTTCACCATCATTTTGGCTCATCAGTATTTGCTTACTCTCAAGGTGCTAAGTAACTAAAGGTTACTTATTAAATGTAAATAAAGGTTATCAGACACAACTAAGTTATATAAAATTGCAAAGTTTTGATTTTTTTCTGTAATTTCTTTATTATTTTTATTTCTTTTTATTTCAATTTACAACCAGCTGATTTCAGGTTTGATCTTGTGGCAGAACACATTAGGCAAGTGTATTCTATCAAAGTCTTGTAATTGAAATTTGGCAGAGAAAAATTTGTGCAGAAGCCAATGGATGAACTAAGCACAGATAGCTTAATGGATCAGGTACCAAACATCTAGATGAGAAGCCAACAGTTTATCTTGTCCATGGCATCTGCTATGTTTATGACACTTAAATCAAAATGGTCCGGTTCACCTGGCTATAAATAGGTAACAAGTTTAGTTATTTCCATGGCAGAGGAAGATGATGGCAGATCGTCTTAGTAATGTGGTAGGAAATACTTTGGGGTATGGATATTCCATGAGGCCGTCAAAAGTCAAAATATCAGTTGACTGTTCCACCTCACTATATTCTTTCAAAGGTTAGGGAAGTAAAGTAGGGAACTGCTTTGAAACCAAGACAACAATATTCTTTTGATTCTGAGTTTTAGCAATTTAATTTCCCTTAGACTACTAATGTTCTCACCTCTCTTCTCCTCAAGGAAAAATATGCCTTTCACAATTTCTCTCCAGAAATGGATACTAGTTAATCAGGGTTTGATTGATAGCTTTGATCATGGAAAGATAAGCAACTGACAGGGTTGGGATAAAACAGATATTTATTGCAAAATCTTTTATAATCATAAATCAGCATATTAAGTTTGCTTCTCAACCACATAGTTCCAGGTTCAGTCCCACTGCATGGCACTTTGTGCTAGTGTCTTTTTTATCGCCTCAGGCCTTTTGAATGAATTTGGTTGATGGAAACTGAAAGATGTCCGTTGTATACATATATATGTGGGGTGGTAGTCTGTGTTTGTCCCCTACCACCACTTGACAATGGTGTTGGTGTGATTATGTCCCCAACAGTTTGGTAAAAGAGACCAGTAGAATAAGAACCAGGCTTAAAAGAACTAAGTACTGGGGTTGATACATTCAACTAAAATCCTCAAGGCAGTGCCCCAGCATGGGCACAGTCTAATGACTGAAACACATAAGATATTAAAGACAGAATTAGAAGAATGCTTTTTTTTTTTTCTTAACCTTAAATACATTATCTATACTGAATATCTTTAAACAAGATGCATCATGGAAAATTGGCTGCTTGGTTTGTTGGCTGGTTGGTGGGGGTGCCCCCATTTTCCTACATATTTCTGTTTCCATTTTTTACCATGTTTTTATTTTATGTCTCCTGATTACCACTTTTGTATATATGTAATTACACAAACAATTTAGTTGTGTGGCACTAACTTTTTTTTTATGTTAAACATACACATAGTTTTGTACTTGTAATGGTTTCCAATTTGGAAAGTAATCATTTCCTGATATATTAAGTAAATAAGCAATCATGTAATTTGATATCAGTTATTATGCAAAACAAAACCCCTCAGCTACAAAATACAGTCATTAGTCTCCGTGTGAAGAGATTGTGTGTGTGTGTGTGTGTGTGTGTGTGTGTGCGTGTGTTGTGTTTTATTTATTTATTTTGGCTAATAATATCTGGGTTATTTGTTACATTTTGATGAAAATGATCTTTTTTTTTTTTTTTAAACTCAGTACTAATTGCAGATGCTATTAAAATATTATTTTGCAGATTCCCAATTTCTCCTTCCTACCATGCATTTTACTTTGCAACTATTTTGTTTCCTATCATATTATTAGCTTGATAGTTTTTGTATTGTTGAAATTTCATTTGTTTAGTTATGTGTATATATATTTGGTTGTCAAATCGTTTTGCTTCTTACTTTCCCTTGGGAATTCTCGGCTAATTTAATATGTGCTTAATAAGTAAATATATTAAGTGCTATCATTGTCAAATGTTTATTATAATCTAAAGTAGGTGCTACTTTATCTTGTGCATGCATGGAATGAGAATGCTATTTTGTCAAAATAAATATTTCCCATACATTATCTTAATTACTTTTAGGAGTCACTGGTTGCCAATACAAATTAATCTTCAGTGAGAATATATTAGTTGAATGTTTCTACACATACAGGCATTTTATTTACCAATGCAATGCCTTTTCTTTAGTCTTCATCTAATTCCTACAGATATTTCAGTAAAAGCTATTCTTAAATCTCTATTAATGAAACCCATTCCAGGAAAATTAGGATTTAAAAAATGCCAAGTTGCTACCTTCTTATGTATGAAAATAAAGTTATTGTGTTTGAGATTTGGTTTAGTTGTTGAGGGTGTATTGTTTTTGTAAGAAGTATTTTGACAGATATTTTTAGCTGTTTATTAATTTATATAAAATAAAGAGACAGTGAAATCCTTTTTAATGAGTTCTTCGGCAGAATGAAACATTTATTATCATTCCAAAGACTATATTTTCAGTTTAATTTATGCTACATTCCAAGGAATGTAAAGACATTACAAAAGATTTAATAGAAAAGAAAGTCATGTTAAATCATTCTGTTAGAAAGCTACTAAACTAGTTACTCATTCTGTGGATGTCTTTTCACCCACTGGGGTGCTTTCAGATTCATACAGAGCAAGTAGGGCAAGATAACCTGGCAGATCCCATCCTTTTGCAGGCTGTACTGAAGAAACGATGTGAAGTCAGTATTTAAAGCCAATAAAATACGTTCTCCTTTATAGCTTACCCTCTCAACTTATGGAGATGAACTGCACCTTCTTAATGTACCAATTTACATCTAGGTGTACTAGGCTTTGAAAGTTTAAGTATTTTACCTTGGGATATAAGTATGAACCCTTTGACTGATCAGCCAACTCCTAAACACACCAACATCGGTTGTCAGGAGATGGTGGGGGGGACAAACAGACACACACACACGCGCACATATATATGATGGGCTTCTTTCGGTTTCCATCTACTAAATCCACTCACAAGGCTTTGGTTGTCCCAAGACTATAGTAGAAGACACTTGCCCAAGATGCCGCGCAGTGGGACTGGACCCAGAACCATGTGGTTGGGAAACAAGCTTCTTACCACACAACCACACCTGCACCTGGTTTTTATACTTTTCTTTTTTAAAGATGAGATGTATTTCAATGTGTTTATTCAGTGATTAATGAGCAATGTAATAATATTAAATTACTACTAAGCTAATCAGCATATTCTCTTATGTCCAAAGGCTTTGTTAGGGATTTTGAAACACCTGAACTGAATCAGTAGCTTCATTCCCTTTTGGATTTACTATTCAGTTCAGTCCAGGTCAACCCTTAGGGAGCAGACTTATAATCTAAAGCAGTAGTTCTTAACTTTTTTTTTTTTTTGCAGTGCCCCCACTTTTAAGTAGTTGTTATGCCTAGCACCAACCTAAGTGGCAAGTGAGGTATCATGACTAAACTAACTTAACATAGATGATAATATATAAATTTTACTCAAAAAATGGATTGTATAAGCTTTTAACAGTGAGATAATAAAAAAATAGATAAAAAGTTGTAAATTTACTTTATACATTGCAAGTTAATGCTTTCCCTGTGCCTGATGAGATCTCATTTTATTTTCTAACCATTACTAGTTTTATCATATGTAATGTAATTGCTACTATAGGTAAAATTTAGTATGTTAATTATGTTAGTCCACTGCTCCCCTCACCATCCCCTAAAGCCTAACAAGCCCTTCAACATGCCCAGCACCCCCTTGGAGAAAGTTCCGCCCACACTGAGAACCTCTGGTCTAAAGCATTCTGACCATGTCCGTCCTGTCCTTCTATGAATATTCTGGACTATATTCTCTAATGTATCTTTTTCTTTCTCTTAGAAAGTGGAATACGATTTGAGGGAGATTTATTTGCTATTTCTAGCAGGTCAAGCAACCATGTAGACACTCTTTTATTGGCTCACTTTGACGCATGTTGTAGTTGATAGCAGTATGTTTAGTTGAGTGAAAGCATAGGAGTAAGCAATAGTCTATGATACAAGTAATACAGTACCACTATCCTGTATAAATGTATCCTTCCTATTATAACACAGCAGGATGTAGTCTGAGGGAGTTTTGGTGTATTTCTAGCAGGTTGAGCAACCATGTAGCACAGCAGTTCCTAACCTTTAACATAGCAAATTATTAATCTCCCACCACCCTATGAGAAAAATTTAGCTTTATTGTATTATAGGTACTGAAAATGCTATATTTGGTTGATCAGTGACTTTCACTGATAAATCTCTGGAACATAAATATTATCAAAATAGATTCAATATTTAGAGCGAGCTCTTGATGTAGACTATGAAAAACTTCAATATATATTTATTTATAGTCAAAAAAAAAATAAGGAGTCACTTATCAAAAATGATGGCAGGGAAAAATTATATATCGAAGTGAAAACTCAAAACTCTTGATCTAACTTATCCATACATCCCTCTCTATTTATGATTTATAGTTAAAGAAAGAAAACATTCATGTTTCATTCATTCATTTTATTTGAAAATCTATTGTGGCCTATAGCATTTTCATTAAATCAATATAACCTTTTTTTTTCTAAGTTCTATAACCTTGTTTAGAGTAAAGCTTTCATAATTCAATAATTAGGATCTTTACTGAACTGAATAAATTTAAACTATGTTGCTTTCACTGTGTGATGAGTTTCTTCATCTGCAAATTTTTTTTTAAATTATGCTGTTTATTATTATTATTATCATCATCATCACTATAATCATCATCATCATCATCACTATAATCATCATCATCATCATCTGTAAGGGAAAAAATAACGGAAGGGAACACCTGCTATTTTAGAAACTGAACATAAACATGATGACAGATGTAAAATGTAAATCTCTTTACTTCAACTACTGAAGTGAACTGACAGTAACAATTCAGTTTGTATTCTTAAACAAACATCACTATAATTGAATATTGAAGCAATTCAAAAGCCTTTTCTATCAGTTACCTCGACCTTTTTAGGGAAGTATTTCTCTTCTTTTTTTTTTAATTCACACCAAACTGATATAATGACATAATATGACTTGCACATAGAAATTTTAATTAGTTTGGTTGCTTTGGAATTTTATTGTTTATCGTAAATCAATACTCTTAGATTTAGTTTACTTTGTTCCTGTCATGATAGATATTTATATTTTGATAATTATTTTCTTTATTCATGTATGGTATTTTATCCATAATCATGATAGCCAAACAATAGATTCTCACTGTCTTTTATAGTATTTGGGAAATTGCAATTAACATTAGCAAATAACTATTGTCAAAGTTCTCGGTTTCTTGTTATACCTGTTATTCTTTGTCACTTTCTGTTTGACTCCACTATTCTGAAGAAAATCAACTTAAATCTATTAAAAAATATGCTAATTAACTTACAAATTGGTATCCATAATTTTATAATCATCATGCTATATTTAGGGTTAAGAGATTTTTGACAGGGTTTGATAAACTTTATTTGCAATATTTTACAAAACATAAGGCTTTTGCTGTGCAACTCCAGTTATGCTTTGATCAAACACTTAGGCCCATCGATTGCCAGCTGAGTGACTGTGCAAAAGCCACAGATTTGTAGTTCCGGATCTATCATACCTCTGCTTAGCTACCAATCACAATGCACACTCAAATATACAGTGATAAATTGTACAGGATGCAGTATGTCAGTGCAAGGATGTTAAATTCTCTGTTTCTCTGCACTGTCCAATCTATTTCAATACACAATGCTTATTATCAGTGTTCAAAACTTTCCTGGAACAACTAGATATATTTTAAGTATTCAGTATCCTTGATATGCAAATAAACTGGCTAGATCTTGTGTTACAAAATATATTCATTGTTTTTCTAAGATTTCATGAAGATCATAAATTCAAAATTTATACTGGAAAGTCTATTCTTATTTTTAAGGAATATTTAAATACTTTTCTATTGTTAATTTATATCTGGATTTTTGTATGGTTATAGTGAGTCGATTTTTTTTTTTTTTTAATCTTTCACTGAATTTTTTTTATATATGATGGCATTCCTCTTTAACTTTAAAATACTGCATTTTTAAAAATGCAACACATATTTAACATAAAAGTGTTTTGTCTTGAATGCATTTTATTTACATTAAATTTACATGGCTTAGCAGCTACACCTTTAATTTTCTTTTTATATGAATCTTTAAAATGTTAAATATCTGGCAGCTACTTGTGCATGGTACTTAGCGGATGTTTGATGAATTTCAATGATACTTAAAAATGTGGCATTTATCAGAATGAATAAGTCTCATTATTTTTTTTAATGAAAACCAGATGTCTCTAGTTGCTATGTTTATAACTGAGATTTAGATAAGTTTTTCACTGATAGAAGTAAATTTTCTGATAAGTATCTCAACAGTTTTCTTAACATTACATTTCCCTCTACTATCATTTCACTAATTATCTTATGATATATGTGTGTGTGTGTGTGTGTGTGTGTGTGATATCCAACTTGATTTTCATATTTGATCAAATGGTTTTTATAAATTTTCATTCCGGAATGTATTTTTAATTAAAAAAATAGCTTCAACAACCAGGTGTCAGTAATTTTTGATGTTTTGATTTCCTGCCCCTCTCTCTCTCCCTCTCTCTCTCCATCTCTCTCTCTCTCTCTCTCTCTCTCTCTCCCTCCTCTTCCTCTTTCTCCCTCCCCTCTTCCTCTCTCTATTCCTCTTTCACACACACACACACACACACACACACACACACACACACAAATCTAGTTTATTTTTTAAACCTAGTGAGCTCTTGCTTTATATATTTTCATTTTATTTAGTTATGTTATGAGGAAATGTATGTATACATTGCATGTGTTATAAGACAACACTACACTAAGTTATATAAAGAAATAAAATGATAAAGGATAATCAAGTTGAGAAAAACTATGTGATTTGGATCGTTTTGATAATACTTCTTTAAATTTATTAACATTTTGTTGTTTGCATAACTCTTTAAACCTTGACTCTGAGATATCTTCCAAAATCTAAAAGTGTGAAATGTCTTAGAACTTAAAAGGTTAAAGCATGACTGATTCATGAATATCTAATAAAAATCTATATTGTTGTCAGTGGTATTCATTCCACATGTTTTGAACCTCTACTTGGTCATTGAGTTGCTAAAACTAGCAGCCAAATTCCCTCAATTATACCCTACAGTCTAAAAAACAAAGGCCACATGGAACAATGTTGTCCTAGATACAAAATAAGAATGGGAGGATAGTCAAAGCCAGAATATTTTTGATTATATGTTTGCTCAACAATAATGTTAGCTCATTACTAAAGAATTATTTGCAAATATAAATGTTCTTTAGAGTAATACACATTACACTAGATTACAGACTGTGAGTGTACTAGATATTGACTCTCTTATATAGCTGATTGTATCACTAGAAGTAGTGGTAGCTTCTGTTACCTGGATGAC